>NC_141294.1:6168831-6358831 GCF_037954325.1 Fistularia commersonii | reverse complement strand
CTAGAGGCCCGGATGCATGCATGACCTGCAAGTTAGGCAGAAATAAACAAATACAAGAGTTAGAAAACCAAACCAAACCCAGCAAGTCAGACATACTTTAGTTAAAACACTGTATGGCTATCATTTTATAAAACACAACCAACAGGAAGAATGAGCATTATCTTTTCACTCAACAGTCAAAAGTCTGACCAACTGTATTCTACATACATACGCATACACACATACGTACATATAAACACACATATATATATATATGAGCTTTATCATGATAGGTTAAATAATTGCAAACATGAAATTTAGCAATGGTGGTACAATGTCCTGACATTTGGAGAAAAGTATCGCACCGAGAATACATATTTCGCACGAATGTGACTTATTGCTTGTCAAAAGACACAATTCACGCACTTGGACTGCAACAGAAAAGAAAACGCTTCCTCAAAACAACTTGAATTGCTGATAAGCCAAGCAGATCATGGAAGCCAAATAACACTTCAAACATCTAGGAGGAACCTTAGCTCTCATACCTGTCAACAATACCTTAGGAACCATGACAGCCATCAATTTTTCTTGACATTTTCAGAAGTGACCCACAACAAAATCCCAATAAATTATTAGCCATTAAACCATCGGTAATTTAAAATACACCGAAGCTATAATAATTGTAAAGAAAAAGGGAAGCAAGAACGGCGAAGTATATGTGCTTCAGTCTTTTCCTTTCAATACTCTTTTATACTTTAAAATATTGAGTCTGATTTAACTATTAGTTTTTAGCTTTTGCCGGGCTTTCTGCGTATATTTACTCCACCAATTTGCGCATAACTTAGCCACCGTCTCTCAAAATCATACCAAATCTTAGATGGTATTAATGTGAACCACTAAGTTGCTTATAAAATCCCACCTGACAACCAAGATTTGTTTGATGATTTTATACGATTACACGTAAACGACAAGCTGGGAATGTGGGCTACTTTTCCCATTTGTGCAGTTGTCGTTAAGTCCTGTCAAAACACCTGGAGTTGGTTAGTCAATATTAGCTAGCACGCTACACACTAGCTGAGCTGTCGACACCGACTGCGAGCTACCGTGGCTAATGTGTCGACATTGAGCAGTCAAAGACGTGATATAAGGATCAATTACACCAAGGGAAGATCGACGTGTCTATTCATTATGATAGATCACTCTTTAATCAGGATATTCCAACCATTAACTGACATTATGGACGTTTACCTTATGGTGCCTTCCGGGCAGCCGGACATTACACTTTCATGTCGAGCAGACTGTTTCTCCCTCCCTTGCATTGCAATGCTAACGTTTTAAACGGTGAGGGTAGCTTGGTTGTTAGAAAACGTCATGGTATATTAACTGCTACAAGGAAAGTTTTGATAACTTGTCGTTTGACATGTTTTATTTTAGCTGAGATTTCTTTCCATTAAGTTACACGGTCGCTTTAAAAGCGTCAGTTCCGTACAGAAATGATCAACATCCTTTTCAGAGACAGCTCGATGAAAGCAAGGCATACTGGGAATAGTAGTTTAGTCAGATTGCTTCATAATTCTGAATGACTGGCTGTTTTCTGAATTTTGGCACTAAGAGACACCACTTGCTGGAAGCATATGAATATAACTATATAAACAATGTACTTGCTGGGTTTTTTCAAGCTCTGTGCCAAAGACAATGTGAGATTCAGTCCATATGAAAGGATGTAAACAAACTCACTTGCACGATCAGTTGTATAAAAAGGAGAGCTGAGAGGGAGCACTTTCCATCATCACAAAACCAACATAATATCACAAATAACCTTTAGAAGATCCCATTTTCCAAAAGAAAAAACTGAGGTTAAAAAATTGTTTCAGAGGCATCATACATCTTTCAAATTTTCTTTCAAACGATCTATAACCTGCTTAGTGTTCAGAAATTTTGAATGCATAAGGTGGAAGCTTAGCATGTTGAAAACAACAATGAAGGACCTTCATGTCTAAAAAAGGGCAGGCAGTTAAATTGAACGCTCTTAAACAGGGAAAAGGAAAGGATGTTAAAAGAGCATGATACAAGTTTAATTTTACAACACTAGACAGATGTTCTCCAAAGGCACGGATCGTATAGAGGTTTGTAATGAAAGAATATTTGCTCAAATATCTCAGTCTTTATCATCAAATGTGGAAGTTCTTTGCAGAGAAAAAGACACAAAAGTCTGAAGCAGAGAGAGGGCCAGTAATGTTTATAGCTACCAACCGTTTTATATTTATTTTATTTTATCTTGATTATTTTTAAAAAAAGGTCATATGGCTTTCCATGAGCAAGCTGTCTTTCTTCAGTTCTTCTGAAAACTACGAATTGGCTCATCTATTCAAACTGAGGGCTTGTAGACAGATAGTAGACAGAAAGTAGACAGAAAATAAAAGATCAGCTACCTCAGAGCAGAAAAACATGACACACTTGGACATTTTTGAGTTAAAAACGAGGTCAAAAAGGATTTAATTGACCCAAAATCTATATCTTCCCCAAGACAATAATCTGTAAACAGTGAACAGAAGAGGAGGTCACGGCGTGGATTTCCACCGGCCCTGGCATTTTGACTTGGCTTGGAGAGGGTGTTTATCTTAAACGGGTCCACAACATATCTTGCTGCCTCTTTTGCGATCCTGGATTATAACATTGAATTTATAAGTATATAGAACTTGGAATTTTAATACCAGTAATACTCAAAGACATTCAATGGTGGACATAAATATAAGATGCCGACTCCATGATAAAGTGATGTGGCGGATGAATAGCTTGTGTTTTTTTTATGGGCAAATATTTGTCTTGTGAAAATAACTGAGCGCAGCTGTGATTAGAGGAGTATTCAAATAGCACAGACCACAAGTAAAGCTCATGAGTTTATCAGAGACATTAAATGATTCACTCAAGCACAAAAGTCACATATTTGAAAAATAATTACAAATTAATTAATTATCAACACCTGTCTGACATATTGGAGTAGACTTTGTTGAAGAGTAGCAGCATCCAATTCCAAGATGGGTTTCATCACTGAGAGAAAGATGAGAGACAGGACTCCAGGTCTTCAATCAAGTTCATTATACATCATAAAACCACCAGCGCTTGTGTGAGGTGGGCCTCCTGGGAGGCTTCAAACATTACTGCAAACTCTAAATGAATCATGATATTAGTCATCAAAAACATATAATTAATTGAAGTCTTAATGTATATGATTTTTTAAAAACTATGGTTCAGAAATACAGAGCCAATTCCATTAGGGGAATATGGAGGTATAAATTAAGAAATGCATTAGGACAGACCTTTGCGTCGGTTGTTGCTATCGGCTGAAATCCAATGTTATTTTGAACAGTTTATATAAATAAATCCAATGAACTGACATCAGTAAAATAAATAGATCTCATAAATCTCATAAAAAGGCAGAAATGAGTGGCACAGCACCCGTATGTGATCTGCAAATAATCCATGTAGAGGTTCTGTGTCTATGTCCAGGATATTGAGTTTAATGGTTAGACTTTTGTTGTTGGACTTTTTGAAACCCGCCAGGAATTACAATTATGCCACCTTGCTCCTTTTTTTTCTGACAGATTAATTGAAATTAAGATTTCATTTAATGTCATAGCATTACTCAAGGCTATGGCAAACACCCCAAAACTATCTGGATACAAATTTACAATCTGTTTTGTCCTAGAAAATTTCAAATCTATTTTCATCCAACCAAGATTTGTTTTGATGATTGATATGACTGGCAATGATTATATACTAATCATGTCTCATATGATCACATTATAACAAGATGCAAAATTTTCATTCACTCATATTCACTCACATTGCTTTTCATTCATTATGTCATACTTTCTCCTTGTTTTCTTTTTTTTTTTTTTGAATCCAATAAAATTATTCAACAACATCTGACAGAAACAGAAGACACAAACTTTCCTGTGTTCCCAGATAATTAAAAGCCTAATATATTCCTGTGCATAGTGGTGGTCACATTTTGGCTGCCATTTGCATCTCCGAAAGACTTGTCCACTCACTGTGTTTCTGTGGCACACCCAAGCTCCCTTGTTGAAGCCAAAACACCCCAGTTTTTCCGCAAATTTATGGGCAACCGTTCACGGGTCCAGCTCTCATTAGCAAACATCCATTGTGGGCAACTTGAGGAGATAATTACCTTGGACAGCAAGAGCTCCTGGTCCCTTTTTCAACATAGAGATAAATATAGACCCAGCATGAATGAATTGCATTGGTCTTTGATAGGGGACATCATCCTTGGCTTGCAACAAGCTGCTTGGATTGTAATACTCAACAGTTATTAGTTCTTGAATACGTTGAATAATAAGCTACACTCAAACGGCAATACCTTTCATTTACTGACGAGGGATGCCTTCAAAAACTGATAAGTCTCACACCCCAGCGTGTTTCTAAAACAGTTCTTCAGCTTTTGTCTCGATTGATCTCTGTTTGAAACGGTCACAAGCATTTTAAACAGTGACAGAGGCACACGAAATGAAAGGATACATCACCCCACTTGCATGTCCATACACACAAAGCAAGTATATAAATGGTACCAAGCCAGATTTAGAGTTAACAAGACGGGATGATGTGGAAAGAGGGCATGCTCTGTGATTGACAGGCTGGGCTGCTGTCAGCTCCTCCAGGCAGGCATCAGCGAGCAGCAGTCCTGCTACTGTCAGAGCTCTGTTCTGGTCCACTGTGCCACACATACATATGCACATGGCCGAGCACACACTAATGCAAATGAGGATGGACACACACATCATTGCATGCATAGATACATGTGTATGCACAAACACACAAAAACACACACACTAAACATTAGGATCACACACTGTCCTTCCCTCTGCCATGTCCCAGCTGTCAAAAGCCAGTTAACGAGTCTGCTGCTCTCCCTCTCTTTTGCATGGAGGCTGAGTGACTGAGAAGCTGGTTATTGCCTCTCTCCCCGCTGCAGCACGGTCAGCCCACATGGGGAAATGTCTCATGAGACAAGTATATGCAGGCAATTCGCTGTTTAGACCGAGGCAGCTATTGCCAGCCCTGGACTGATGCTTATCTTTTATTTTTAAGGCATTTAAAAGAATAAACACTTCACCCTAGATTGTTACTCTACAAGCAATTCACTTAAAAACTGTGGTCTTTGTTATAGAGATGTAGAATCTTGCAGTCGAAGGAAATATTGTGACGCAAAAGCACCACGTGCATTAAGATATAAACAGAAATTAGTGTTTCATGCTCTTGGGGCAGATCACCAGAGTGAGCCCTCTTAGTGCATTTTTACTGTGAGGTACTCTGAACAGAGTGAGATGCAGACAGTTGACAGCATAGAGTTGAGATGACAAAGAAGCTGCACTGGTTCTCGGGTAAGAACTGATCTAATGCTCACAGACACAACACAGAAGGGATCAGAAGTGAGGCCGTTAGTGTGTGAATGATTTAGAAATTTAAAAAGATAGTATTATATATGTATATACACAAATAAGCTTGAAAATATATGATCCTTCACCTGGATATAATATATAATCTAACTTGAGTATAATAAAAACTTTATGCGGGCCATTGGCAATGGCAATATTCTCTCTCTCTCTCTCTCCCTCCATATATAACATATATATATATATATATATATATATATATACACAGAAACAAATATATGAAAAGAAATACATATAGATGAGATACATGAAAAAAGAGATGAGGATGTAGATGTTACCGATAGATAATGACATAATAACAATCAATCACTTGTTCTATTTCCAGTGAATGTTGAACTGCTTTTAAAACCACCTTAAAAAAACTGGAATGATTTTTTATATTTCAGCTCACATCTTTTCATCACTTGAATTTGCGCACGCATGTACCCATCTGAAATACTGATAATGTCAATCATCAGCGGGTTTTGAATGTTTCCAAGTGACTGCAAAACTTCTCCCGAATCTGCAAATATAATTATTGCAGTGAGGACACCCAGCCAGAGATAGCGGAGAGAAGCTGTCATATGCTATTGTTTTCCAGAACATGTCCTCCAAGTGAACTTCACCGACCGACAGTTTAATTGGTTTCAGGGAATCTGGTGTGAAGAGTAGTCATGACCTTGATCTTTGTACAGGATAAATGATTTTTTTTTTCATCCCCCATACATGCAAATATGGGGGTTGTGTACAGTGTGTGTTAGAGAGTTAGAGAGGTAAACAGACACAGATTGTTGCATTTTATTGTGTGTTTAGTGGCTGATTAGAGGCCTAATTAAATACAGTGTTCAAGAGTTCAGAGGAAAACAGAGGAGATAGTGACCCTGCGACTTCCAATACACCCCAGGGATCATCTGAACAAAGAGAATAGATGCACACAGCCTGATAGAGAAGATGCATTCAGTGACTTTGAACAAACAAGTTTCATCAGACATTTATCAGAAGGACCTATCCTCAATTCACTTTTCACCTTGCATAATAAATATTAATAACGTGGCAGAAGGAATATCAGAAAAATAAGTATTTGTGTTCAAGGGGGTGGCTTTGTTTGGAACTCCAGGGTAAAGAGCACAGGCAACAAAAGCGCTGGTAAAAAGAAATGTCATAACCTTTCCGTATGTTCATGACAAAAAACAATTTACGAGTCAGTGGATATTTCTATCTTTTGTTAATGATGGAGAAAAAGCACAGGCATAATGTCCAGCCTCAGATGGCCAATAATGATTTTTTTAACTTTAATTTTGATGATTCTGTTACGATATCACATAATTATTTGGTAACATAACAAAATTTCCCTTTTTAATTTTTCCAGAAAGTTGATACTTGAAATCTTGTTATATTTAACTTCAAGGGGTAAATACTACAGCACACTTGAACTAAATTAACTTCCCATCACTGCAGAAACCTCCATTAATTATTATTAACAACTTAGCATCTTCTCCTTGCTTAAAACTCACAGAAGCTCAAAACATGTGACTTTCTATTGATGAACTACTTATAGGTCATGATTAAAAACACTGCTATCCAATTACCTTTTTTACAATTGCTGTAGGGTACATTTTTCACAACTGGCTATTTAAAAAAACACTTTAATCGGTTTCAGTTTCCAGTTTTTATTGGAAATTCGATTGCTTTCCGTGTAATACACAGTCTATTGAAACTAATTTGGGGCATCGATGTGTTATATTATAGCAATGATATACATTACTGGGAGGAAATCCAGGCGAAAGTCAGCTGGCTAATGGAAATCTTGCTAATGTAAATAGGTCTTTGCATCCCGGGCAGTTGCTTCAGATAAATGTTCATCCCAGTTCATCTACTTTAGTTAATGCTAGACTGGTAGATTGAATATGGGTTCCTTTTTTTCAGTTTGAAATTGGACATTAAAACAACATAGCCTGTTATTTTACAGTTGAACTGCCATTTAATGGTCAAAACTGAACAACCCATTGAAGGTTCATTCATGTTTGGGACACTGGTTTTCATAGGGTTGTGTCCACTGTCAAGGGATTTAAGAGCACCTGCCTTGACGTAATCTTGCAGACATGAACATTGTTCTATTTTTTTTTTATAAGGGTTAGTTTGTAGAGGTATGTGTATGCGTATGTGTGTGTGTGTGTATGTTTGTGTGTATTATATTGAAAGCAGCATTTGATCACTTTACATGCATAATAGTTCAGATAACACGTCTCATTTATTGAACTGCACTGTTCTTTGTTTATGACAAAGTAAGGTTTGTAACATATAATCCTGAATGATGGACATAGATGTGAAGCTACTGCTCGTGTGGATCAGTCAGGTTTTAAGATGTGTTCAGGCTGGAAATTACCGCTTTCAATCAAAGTAGTAAAGTTAGTAAAACAAGTAATTATTAGATGAGGGCTGACATTACAAAAAAATGGATTAGAAATATGATGGGTAATGTGATTTTTGAATCATGTATTTACTACACGACCTGTGAATATACCATATAAGTACTTGTGTACCTCTGACTCACAGTTATATTTACATGTGATGTATAGGTGGTTTATATGGGGGATGATTGTTGTTGTTGTATGTTGTCATAGCCATTACCAGTAATCTAAGTCAAAGTAGAGAATTAAACAAAATGCTCCTAAATATCATTGCAGTGGCCAAGCTATGATTTCCATTTAGTTTGCGTTTCTCCTGAGGCTTCTGAAGGCTATTTCAGATGCAAGCCCCCCCTCCTCGACTGCCCCGGACTCCCCTTTTATTTCCCGACCCTCTCATCCCCTCTCCACCCCATTGGCGACAACAATATCCCTCTCACCACACCGCCCTGCTCTCAACCAGCTTCTGTGGAATTTATTCAAATATTTTGACATTTCGCCTCCCCTCACTTCCCGAGCAGAAATGATTTGTGACAGCTGGAGATGGGCTCCGTTGGAGGAGCTTCCTCTTACACGCGGCCCTCTTTTTTTCCCTTCCCATCCTTCCTTGTAGAAAAGCAGATTTTTTTCCCTTTTAAACTCTGTCTTTTCCCCCGTCCTTCTTTTTTCGCCACTGCTCGTCCTGTCAGTCGGTGCAAGACTTAAAAGCTGCTCTCCGAGCTTTTTGTGACTCCTCAGTGTGAAAGACAAACTGGGTGATATTCTGCTATTTGTTGACATTTTGTGTTTGCTGCCTTTTTTCCCATGCCTTTTGCCCCGTTTGCTCACCTACTGTTCGATCCTGTGCTATCATCATGCTCCTCTTCCAATAATTGTAACCACAGTCATGGCTTCACTCATGCTCTTGGGGCAAAACAGAGCGTTTTTTTTTTTTTTGTTTTTGTTTTTTTTTAAGATGAGCGTATTAATTCTGTGGTCATCTGGTGGAGAGTGGATGGCCAGAACGGTGAGCAATATCCGATTCTATTGAGGAGCCTCATTTCTCTGCATTTGAATAGACAATAAACTGATCAGAATGAAGAAGAGGTGCATCCTACAACGCTGCCAGTGACAGTCGAGAGGAGACTAGAGTGCACCGCACTGACAACAAAGAGTCCGTTTGAATAATGCTGCTCATTAGTTTAGGGACAGGGCCTTTTTCTGTTGGCACCTGTCCCTGGTCACTTTGCACTGCTGTGATAGTCAAACACACACACTCAGCACCAAGGTTGTCATCCATCAGTGTACTGAGAGAAAGGTACGAGCTGCCTGAGACAAACACGCTTTTCTCTTTTTTATTTCTTCTGCTATGATTAGACCTATTCTCTCTCTAAGATTCACAGCATCCAGACATGTGGAGAAAAAAGTGATGCCATATTTTTTTTTTATTCCTACTGTACGCAATGCCAACAGCACAAAGCTATTGAAGATCTGAAAACACAGTGGAGCCCTTAGCTGCTGGAAATCACACTTTTAACTGGCACATTTACAATAACAAAGACACCAGATACAGATATAATCACCACCAGTGCAGTTCAGCCTCCAAACAGGGTGTTTCTATCAAATGTCAGCTTGATAAGCTCCAGTAGTATCATGATAAAACAAACTTTCTTAATTTTCATTGAGGAATCGTTGGTCTTATGTATTTATTTTAAAATCCTCTTTTGATGTCCTGAATTAGATGATCTTGTCTGAAAAAACGTGGACCTTGGCTCTCGGCCATGAACGTAATCAGGAAGATAAATTAAAAAAAGGGCTTCAATCTGCAACACCAAATATTGATTGGCACCTCAAATTGGCTGACAAATTAATTTATTTGTTTTAGTGTAAACCATCCATAAATAGAGCAGGTAAACAGAGAAAAATAATTTATTTTTCTTACCATTATGTGATAGATTATTCTTATAGATTTTTTTTTTTTTTGAATCAAGCTCAGCCATGTCCGAAAAGTTTGTTTCGGAAGTTATTTGTCAAACATTAAGTGATTTCAACTGTAGTTCCAGCAACACTTTCATTTTCTTATCTGCTTATTAGCACAAATATGTCAAATATAGACAGGTGATTTAGACATGTGTGAAACTTGTTTTTTAACATGAACATTAAAAAACGTTTTCAGTCGATGACACATCCAAAATGACAATGGTCCCTTTGGCGATGCATCAAAACCACCCCTCTATTAACCGGCAGGTGCAAACTCTGTGCTGGCGTGAAGAACTGAGATTGCATAGACATCAATGAGAAATGACCCTGCTTTTCATTTGATTTATTACCTCAGTAAACATTTTCTTAATGAGTTTGTGGCCTCTGTCACTTGTTTTAAATATTTTTCGATAAAGCACTCAGTTAACTTTTGTAACCAGAGGTTCATTATAACTATGCAGAATGTACAATTGACAACGGTTGCCGAGATGCAGTTTTGCAAGTGAAATAAGAAAAAAATCCTTAAAAAAGAGAAAATGATAAATCAAAAATAATATTAAAAGAAGGATGATTAGAAGAACTGAAACCACAATCTTTACTCGATCAGTTTATTAGCAGGGTAGAATAAGAAGTAAATTAAATGATCCAACCAGGGTCAAGTCCAATGGATGCCCGTTGACTGCAGATAGACTGATGATGTGAGAATTCCTAACCCCTTTAAAACCAATGAGGTGTCATCACTGCTCCACTATCAAATCTCTTCCTCTCTTACTTTTACAGTTATCACAGCAGGCAAAGCTATTTAAAATGGTTGCAAAAGAAAATCCGATCTTCGTCAATCGAAAGCCGCTGATCTTTACAGGAAGTGGATTTTCTGTCGAAGACCTGTTTTTAATGCTTGTATAAATTTTTATTTAGTGAAACAAAGACAGACAAAGATGCATTTTCCTCTCCTTTTGCGGATAATCTCTCAAGTCCTGCCTGCTGGCACTGAATGTCAGAGTAATACTGACTGCCATATCGGTCCATTCTCTACCCTTGTTGGAGGTACATTATACTATCAGCACTTGTTCATGTGAAATTGAACTGTCAAATACAATTATCGAAAGAGAGAAGCTCATTTTTAGTCACATTTTGATTTTTTTATTCTAAAAATACACTGAGCGGTAAAGCGATTAACCTTTTGATAACAGGACTAGCCAGAAAACCACATCTCATAAAGCACAATTGGCAGGTTTTGAATTTCTGTTTGATTAAATTCTCGACTTCATAATTAGGAGTATCAACGGCAGCTATCGGTTAGTGGATGGATCCATCTTCAAGAGCATATAAAATGGCACTCAAAGGTAATTTAATCAGTCCGTCACAGACGGGTCCATTTTTGGGCAAAAATAAAATGAAAAAAAATGGGAAAACAAAATAATTTGAGCTTTGACCCGAACACAGCGTAACTGTGAATGTTCAGACAGACTTCAGGAAATTCCAACTGTAGCTCTATGAAAGGAGTGAATCAGTCATCTGCCGAGGAAGGCTGGAGCTAATAAGTGTGTAACATGATAGAAAAGAAAATTAGTTCATAGCTGTCATCCTCTTGATGAAGAGGCAATCAAAATCAAAGTGAATCATTCCATGAGGAGGATTGTGTTTTGGAATTCAAATGGGCAATGCTTCAATATGACAAATCAGCCAGTGTGGTGCATGTTGATTGATTCCATCCATGAAAACCTAATAGATTTAGCCCTCTGTGAATTTGGCTCTCATTAACCTCGCTGCGTTTTCATATGAGAATGTATTGGAGCCATTTTATCCACCACTCAAAGGCAATTCACTGGATGATAAATCCTTTGGCTTATCTGGCTGCAGGTGACAGCACAGCAGCGCACCGGGGCTCACTGGGGCACAAACACACACACACGCAAACACTCGCGCACATACGTGCTTGCATTCCACATAAACACCTTCTCACGTAACCATTGTGGGGGAAACGCACACACTTCTTGGAGAGGTCGCCATGGTGACCCATGAGCGGAAAAACCTTGTGATCCAACCGGAACCGAAGACATGCTCCTCGACCCGAGCGATCAGCCGCAACAGAAAAATCTTCCTCGCAGCTCTCTGCAAGGAAGACGAAGAGGAAGGAGGGTGGGGGGGGAATCAGAATTCAATTACACAGTGGAAACCCAGTCCTTGCCCTCCGGGAGTGATATCAGCACCATTTAAAAGTCTGATTACTCACAAAACCAATAACATTTTGACTCCTTGGTAATGGACCAGTAGATTAGAAAATTTAGATTACATTTAACTGCCTGTAGATTCTCATTAAAACGCCACCAACTAGTTAGAAACAATAGGTAATTAAGAGTGTAATGAAGCGCAGTAGCATTCGTGCACGTCGGCTGTATGATACTCTTGTGGGACCCATCCTTACTTTGCTCTTATCCTGCAGCAAAGCCATACCAGCGTCTCATTTGGGCAATACGGCATATTTAATTAGATTAATGTATTTCGGCGGTGTCTCCACGGGGCTGGTTGTGCTCCTCCTGGAGACAGTATAACAACAGATTATATATTAGCAGAGGCCCGCGAGCCGCAGGCAGGCCGCCGCAGGTTGGTCCCTCGACATAGGTGTGGCATGTGACAGTTTGGGTAGAACCCGTGTACGCCTGACTCCTGTTAAAATTTTAAATGCAAATAATTATAAACAAAAGTGCTGCATGACTGAGCACAGGGTCTTATCCAAAAGTCCACATTTGACTTAGCAAAGTGAGGATTTATTGAATTAAACATGATTGATTGTAACACAGGCAGAGAGTAAACACGGGCAGGAAAGCTCAGGGTGATGAATGGGTTAGTGCTGATATCTGGTTTTATGCTCAATGTTTCCAACCAGCCACAGTAAATGGTTCATGCAAAATAAAGATGGAAAGGACTGAAACAGTGCATTTGGGTCTCTCTCACTCCGACTTATTGATTTACACAAAATAATACATATCATAATTGAGATAATGTTAATCCTACAATCAAGATACTACGTCGGGTCACATTCTTTAAAGTATTAACATGAACAATGATGACCGAACCGATTGAATATGAACGAATAAGAATGACAAAAAGCAGTGTTGCATTTAAGGTTGAATATAGCATAGTTGAATTACACAATCGTGGCATATCAAAGATAAGAACAGTTCATCTCAAGGTGTCAAGCTGTATTTGTCTCTTCGCCACCCTGAAACACCTTCCTCAGCAGTTTGAGTATGAGGTAGACTCAGTCTTTCTGTTTGTGCAGAGGATTATTAATTCACTTTTTAAACAAGTGGAGTGTGAGAGAGCACACACTTCCTGGTACTTCATCTGACCACAGACAGGGTTTTTCGCCTACATTTTTTTCATGATCATGAACTGATTTAATGTTACTTCTCACAAAGGTGCATCTTGGTCATAAAATGATATTTTTATGTTGCTGAACTCAGCAAATTGAGATATAACTTGGTAAACCTGTCTGGATTAGGTACATCTAGACTAAACAGATCTATGGTTATTCTTAATTCCTTTTTTGCAAGATGAAATTTACAATTAAGAGTTGGACTGCAGTTTTAACTGCTTTGACAGCGATTTTTTTTCAATTTCATTTCATGTAAAACTGCAACTTTGGTTGCCCACTTTGCTTGGGCAGTAAAACCTAAATTTGACTCTCAAGTCTCCTTCAACTTACCTTAAGACCACTGAGCTGTCCTGAAGTCAAACTCCAGCCAAAAAAGTTTTTCTTCTAATTCACCTAGTTGAATTATTTAGGGAATTATAAAAACTCACAGGCAGGTCGCAAACACTGAACAGTAAGACATCAGCGACATCAGAAACACCTCATGTGCTTATAAACTGACTGTATATACTATTGTTTTTTTTTTTGTTTTTACAATTTATGGATCTTTCTGTAAAATATGCGCAACCGTACATTTATTGAGTATTAGTTAAAGCACCACAGAAGTGCTGAAATTCATGCCTTTCACACTGAGGTGAGTGTTAGTGTGGCTGAGCTGCACTGCCTCTCTTTCATAGTATCACAGTGCCTTCTATAGATCACACCTGTAATTGCAAGGACTTCAACATCACCAGATACCTCACTTTATACCCTCCTCAGTCGCTATCACAGCTATCTAACCGCTGTCTCTCTAGCAAAGGCTCTTGTTCAGGTGTTTTGGGGGGGGGGGAGAAGATAAAAAATATTTTCATCAGCTGAGCTTAGCTCATATAAACTGTAAATGGCTTGCTGTGTGATAACTTTTGCACTCACTTGGATAGCAGATGTTCCCCTCTGTTTGCACACATACCTTATGTGAATCACAAGGGGCACATTTCTGGGAAACACAAACAGACATGCACACACATATACACACCTCCAACCTGGCAGAGTGTTTGTGCTTGTAAGCACTTGAATAATTGAGCTGGATTCAAAGACGCACCGTCTTTCCAAAAGGAGTCATAGAGGAGGAGGAGGAGGAAGAAGAGAGAGACAGAGAGCAGATGGCCCAGTGCAGATAGACTCAGACACTGCGAGCGAGGAGTGTTCTCTGAAGGACGAGGTCTTGTATTGTTGTGGCTGCGAGGGCTGTTCTGTCACACGGCGTACCAGGGGTCCCCAAAGAGCTGGGGTCTTATGGTGTCAGTGTCCCCCCAGTCCTCATCCCCAGCTCTGGCCTATTGTCATTCCTGCTTTTTAATTTCTCAAGCTCAATCAAGTGTGACACAAACTGTTTACGTAGCATGTCTGCCACAACCAGGAAGAGAAAGGAAGAGCACAAAAAAAGGCAAAAAAAAAAAAAAAAAAAACAGACACATAAGCCAGGATCTCGGCACAAAATAATCCCCCATAATACCAGAGAGTTTAAAGAGGCTTTGCCAACACCTCCCCAAACCCCACCACCACCACCACCACCACCCCTCTTTGCTCTTATGAAAAAGGGAGGGGGGATAAAGGAAAAAAAAAGAAAGGGTGGAAAACACATCATAAGAAAGCTGTTAAATTTGCCCCTCAGTCTCGTTTGGGATTGCTAATTATTGTTTTCAGAGCACAACAATTGGGGTATTAGGGCATAAGCGGCTGGAGATAACATCCAGAGGACGGCAAGGGAGAAAAGGAGAGAGGAACACGGGGAGAGAGATAATGGGCCAACAGAAGGGAGGCTATGATACGGGCCGGTCTGTCTCCCTGCCGCAACACATCGCAGTATCACTCAGTGTCCTCCAGCATCTTGAACAGCGAAGGAAAGTTGACAAGGACAGTTTATGGACTGATAGAGAACTCGGTTTGCCAGAGAACAGAACACTTCATTCTGCAGGTAAAAAGAATTGTTGAGGCTTAGGAGTTTGCTCGCTCTGAGGTTAAAGTTGAAAAATAAGCTGAGTGAAATTCTGCTCAGGAGAAAGACAAGAAAGGAAGTCTGCCCGTCTAGTTCGCTCAGTAATAAATAAAATGTAACTATTTGACTTTTTGCTAGAGCTCATTTTAAACCTTAACATGACTTTCATTGGTTCTATTGCTTAAATAACTTGACCATTTTAATTCTCCCTACACTGATTGTCATTCCTCTCTGAAATGTCCTCATACTGTAGTTTCTTCTTCTGCTGAGTATCTTTTCATTTTGGTTTTAACTCGATTTCATTGTGAAATCAGGGTTTTAGCTGAAAAAAAAAGTGCAACCAACAAAGTAAACTGTTTATTAACTTTTCAGAAATGTTTTATGAATCCAATTTATTTATACTTCATGGCCTGTACTTGCCACTTCTTGTGTATTGTACTGGTTGCCTGGCAACAAGTCCAAAGGATGGACATAGGACATACGGTTAACATTTTTTGAAAATATATAATGCATCAGCTGAAAACGGACTTCAGAAATCGGTCCCGTGTTTATCTGATTGGTGACAGTTTGAAGGTCTGGCACTTTGAGTAAAAATAAAATTTCCACCCTCAATTCAAAAGTCTTTGTTCAACTTTGAAATCAAAGTGAAAATGCTTTAAGAATTCAGTCAAAAATAAGCAGCCAAATTGACCTCTAAGAGTTAATTTAAAGTTGGGAGATTCGGAAGTATCTTATAATGTAAATACAAAAATATCACAAAAAAACATTCTTACTCATACTACTTAATTTCCCAATGCAAGGTAATAAAGTATTCATCAAACTTGATTTGCTTGACTAGTTCAGTTTCTTCTGTGTATTCAATAACTGAGTCTTCAGATGATTTATCAGCTGTTGCTGGCACATGTAGCTGTGGATTTTCTAAATGTTACTCGTATTTGGAGATATGATCGAATGGAAGGGGAAAATGTAACAAAACCCACCTATTTCGGCACTGTACACACCTTGTAACCATATGTACATAGCCCTATCATCAAATTCAAAACATTGCAGGCCTCCCTGGCTTATATCCTTCAGACAACCACATGGTGTGAACGTATGCATTCCCTTGGAGAATATTTCTGCAAAGTGAAGATGCCTTCAGCCTTGTGCACCTTATTGAAGACTCGCATAAGAAAAGGGCCACAGAGCCTCAAGTTTGAAGTTTTACATTCATTCTCCATAATCTATCATGGCTTTTATGAGTCTCTTCACTTTCACACTTCAACACAGGGGCCTTCAAGAATTTAGTCCCACTACCAAGCAAACTCTGCCATGTCAGTTTCTATTTATAGGCTCAAGGACGGAGCAACCCTTTATGACTGGACAGATAACTTTTGTCACTAAAGGTATTCAGAACGCATCAAAATAGTACAACTTGCATGGCGATCCCACAGCAGGTGATGGCTTGTGTCCTAAAAAGGAATAGAGCTTTCTGGCAGAAACACACTCAAGCACACACAATCTGGCTTCCATCCTGTATATGGGCAGGCCAGCCAAAGTCATCTGGAAGTACAGCCGTGTCAATGACAAAATTATGCTGCATTTAGTAAAAAAAACAGCGCCGCCTGCTGGTGCCCCACCTCTGTGAACTCGGACCATTATAGGGAGCTGTGGGAAACACCTGAGCCTGCAAAGGCTGAGCATTAAAGGGTTGGCAAACATGAATGATGTGTGTGCTTTTTCTTGTGGGCCACCCGTGCAACCATGTGTGTTGCAGGGTTTCCATTTGTTAAGAGGCTTACTGAGCATATGTGTTGGTATTGTGAGTGTGTGTTTGTGTGCTCTGCGGTGTAACTGCCTGTCCTGGGGCCCACCTGGCAGCGATGTGCAGATTCTGGGGCCCAAGCAGCTGGCCTGGGGGCTGGTGTGGGTGTCGGTTGAGGAGGAGGTCTGCGAGGGGTGCGGGGGGTCTTCTATGGACCCTTTCCCACCAGACCCAGACAGTAGGAGGCAGATGGACAGGCCACCGCCACTGCCAGAGGGCCGGAGGAGCCCATGGGGCGAGACGAGCTGAGCTCAAACACACACACACAAAGACACAAACATAGTAGCAAATGAAGACCATGTGAAATATTAATCTCAAATATAATTTGTGCTAATCTGTAAGCCTATTGTATTTCCCGTACGAGTAAAAAATAGCAAAATGGGCATGATATTCACCTTAAGATATCATAATCATTCGACAGTTTATCATTGATTTGGTGGTCAATATTATTGAACAACAGGGTTTGATGTGTCACGGTAGATGGAGATGGAGGTGCAGAATAATGGGTAGAAGTATGGGTAACCTTGGCCTTGAGAATACCAAAATTTTCATGCATTAGAAAATTAATGAAGAACATAGAATTTTGCAGTCAGTATGAAGAAGGGGAAGAACTGTTTGCATTAAAAGCACATTTATACCTTATCCTCAGAATATGTTTCAGGGACATCTTGTCTATGACGCTGTGACCAGTGCACCGTTACTCAAGTATCTCAGGATATTTAGCCCTGTTATGGTAGCTGTTACCAACATCCTGTGGATGTCATTCTTGAATAGTTAATTTGATGAAATCCTCAAAATTAGCAGATGTACTTTTGTGGGCCACATTTTACTGCTTCACCATAGCTCAAAGTAACCCAAACGCCCGGTACATACTTCACATAGATATCACATAAAAAAAAATAAAAGAGGTAAAAGAGTATTTCAATATATTTCAGCAGTAAGATATTAAAATGACCATCAATTGTAACTGTCAATGATTAGATAAAAAATGAGTTTATGAGGCTTGGTTTGAAATTTCCGCTCTGTGGGATGATGAAAGGAAAATTCTAAATATTCTGGTCATGGTGAAGATAATGTCCTTGATAGTCATTTTGCAGCTGATACAATTTTATATGGTGAAACATTTTGAGTATGGGACTATTTTTTTTTCAATTGCTAATTTTTTTAATTTTACCAACTGTTTTTTTACATAGCATTTTTACCCAGACATTTTTTTCTCATGAACACTGAATATTTGCTGTTTGCAGAGTTTGACAGGTGAATGTTGTTTACACATTCAGAAAAAAGTTTCTCAGAGACCATTTAAAAACCAGATTTTTGGTGAACAGAAACTCAACACAAGTGCAGAAAGGCCAAGAACAGATTTCTCTATGTCCATCTATTTAAAAAAAAAAAAAAAATGTCAATTTATTCTGAAATGTTTCCTGTAGAAGCCTGAGCAGGTGATTTTATAAGGAATGCAATATTCATTTCTTACAGTGGATTTTAATCATAGATTTCTACTTCAAAGCAGTGCAAGTCACTCATTGTGCTTGTCACAAGTGTTTCTGTGTGACCTAAAACTTGTGCGGAGGAAGAAGTTGCATCATTATTCCACCTTCAGTTATGCTTGCACACACACACACACACACACACACACACACACACACACACACACACACACACACACACACACACACACATTCCTCAATCATCAAACCTGGTGCAGCTGATTGCACATATTGCAATTATTGTGAATTTACAATCAAAATCAGTACAGTAATGCAGAGCAAGCGCTTGAGACTGTCACATATACGGAGAATATGAACGTGCACTGGCTGTGGTGGTGATGTAGGAGGTAACCACCAATACCCGTAGTCCAGAGAGCCACAGATGCTGCAATGTTTGTGTGTTGACTCTCTGTAATTTGTTTGCTCTAATTTGTTTTGCTGTACCAGGGGAGTTCCGATTTTAATTTTGCTCTGTGTTTACCCCTCTTTGTGGATCGCTGATCTGTTAAGCATGGAGAAAAAGAGAGGGAGAGAGAAACTGAGTGGGAAAGAGAGAGAGAGAGGGCTGTTCGAGAGAGAGAGAGAGAGAGAGAGAGAGAGAGAGAGAGAGAGAGAGAGAGAGAGGGCTGTTCGAGATAGAGCCAAATTAAAAAAAGGAGCAGTGCAGATTGTTTTAAGCTCTGGCAGCCCCTTCAGGCCCATAGGCTTCGCTTCCAGCCTGCACCTGCTCCGTCCCCCGGGGATCCTGGTTCCTGATCCGTGGCCTTCCCTTCTCCTCTCTGGGCTCTCAGCCCAACCGACTCGTCTCCCCTTCAGAAGTTCCTTCTGTTCCTTTCCTCCTTCTCAGTATTCCTGCACACCTGGTTGTAGCCTCTTCACCCCCATCTTCTCTCCATCACCCGCTTATCCTGTTCCTCTAAGCCACCTGCACCTTTTGTTTTCCATTTCACACCAGCTCAACGCTCCCATCCCCACTTTTCAACTTTGCCTTTTTTCTTCGTTTCTCTCTGTTTTCGCCACTAGGTTTCAACTGTTTTAATCAACCACGCTCAGCTCGTATTGATTGCAACTTGTTAGTCTGATTGGAAACGCATAACCTGACCCGCAATAGTTTGTAACAGGATAATACAGTCTATGACTACAATGATTACTGAAACACAGTGCAGCTCATTTGAGCATCATTTTATTAACCCAGAGATGCACAAAGATGAAAATTATAGGCATCAGAATAAGATGTTTACACTTTATTAGCAGATATTCTCTCCTGAAATCACCTAGTCAATCCAGCTTCTGTTCAATCGCCGGTCAATTTGCTCTCCAGTAATGACGGTGCACTTTGTGAAGCGCACAATAAGCACATGATTCCAGGTGTAACGCTGGGAGAAAACATCTAGTCTTGACACGGCTTCATTAAAAGAAATCCAACCGGGAGTGATGTTCAGACTAAAAGGGAAGTAGCACAAGCCACAGGATGACATGACAGAAAGTTGTTTCTAGTTCCAGAGGTCGGATGATTCCCGGCCAAATAACAAGTGGTCAGAGAGAGAGAGTGTGTGTGTGTGTCCGGCTGTGTGGCTGCTGGCACCACTGCCCTCCAGTATGTAAGTCCTGGATTGAAGCCCAAAAGTCCAGCAGGCGTGTTCATGAGCTGCCACTGCTGATCTCAAGGAAAAAAATCATCCACAACCAAGTGGAGTTAGAATTTCCAGTGCATCTGTTTTACACAACCAGATCACCCGTGATTCCTCACAGGTTACACTAACAAGGAGCTACATAATCTTGTCCAGCGAAACAGGAGAATAGTGTCAGAAAAACACGCATGGCTTCACTTATAACTCTCATATGAACGGAGTCAAAATAAAAGCAAAAAGAGCTATCTTTTTTTTTGACATCTTGCTTTCTTGCTGTCTGAATTAATGTGAACACAACCCTCATTCTTGAAGCAGCAGTGTCACAGCAGGGTGTGACTGCCATCTACTGGCTGAGATAGAGAAGTGCATCTTCCAAAGGAGAGCAGGCACAGCTAAACTATGTTCATCATACATAAAACTAATATTTAATGACAGTAGTCATGAATGAATGATTCAATAATGAGTAACTCTTGTGTCTTAATAAAATGGTATTGCAGAAGCATTTAATGTGTTGCTCTGGTAATTTTCCAAAAACTCCAAAATCACTTGTGCGTTGTACATTTGAGGTCGCATCTCTAAAATGCAGGACCAATTTTTTTTTCTTAAAATACCAAATGTTCAGGATCAAGCAAGAACAACAAATGATTATTGTTTAAAGTGTTTGCTAATTATTTGGAAAAAAATGTAACCTGTCAATGGACAACTTTCCAATAGGATTTTAACATAAATTATAAAGATAAACAATGATGAATACACACAATAAGAATCCTTGTGAGCAGATATATTATACCATTTTCAAAGTCTATATTTTCTCTCCCAACAATTATCTTTATGTGGAATAAGTTAACTGCCTACTTCATATTCAAAATACAAAGCTTAACTACTGTGGCTTAAAAGTATGAGTTGCTCCCAGTAACTTTGCCCTTGGTGTCTTTTCATCGCATAGCTTCAGCTAACCTCCAAAGAACAAGCGACCAAAACACCATATGTGGTTAATATACTACAATTCAGCCAATTTACAGGGCGTTCTCATCAGAACAGCGCATGGAGGAGTGCACGAGGCAGAACAGCAAACTGTGCTGCCAGATGAGAGGAGAAATGCATCTTTGATAAACAACATCCGTGCATTTGAAAAAAACATAATGTGAACTAAATGATAGTCTCAGAGTGCTTCTTCCTGTTATAACACCTCTCACACTAAACAAAGTGAGCTCCCATTGCACCTGTTCATGTCAATAAAGTCCATCCAGCCGTCGTCTGCCGCTTATCCTGTACTCGGGGTTGCAGGGGACGCCGGAGCCCATCCCATGTCATCGTGCGAGAGGCGGGGTGCACCCTGGACCAGTCGCCGGTCAATCGCAGGGCCACATATGATGGAAGGAAAGGAAGGATAAAGATAGAAGGAAAGACTGGTTTAAGAAGATCAAAATGTGTTTCCCTGGGAGAAGGATATATAGAAGGAATAGAGCGTTTGAATAATTGAAAGCACCTCTCTCTGGGCATATGAGAAGTGGTGAGCGATTTCCTTATGGCAGTGTGTTTTTCTGCCCAGATAATGGAGTGACTCCCCACAGTGATGGCAGGTTGATAAAACACAGCAGTGAGACTCAGGCTGTGGAGGAAAAAAATGTCTTGATGTTAATGGTTTAAAATCTCTCACAGTCTCTTGAAACTACCTTTTTGTGTTTGTGCTGATGAAGTTTAATGCTCAAGATGTTTTTCCACTTAAACTGAAAACGTGAGGCCTAGGAGAGTACTGCCCAGCAACAAAACACGATTGTTGTGTAAAATGATTGAATAATTATTTCACTAGGCCTTAGAAGTCGTAAGTGACACAATGTTGACGGCAAATGAAACAGGTTCAAAAGCATTATCATTCTGTTGGTTCTGGGCCTCTGTACTTACATTTGCAGCACGCACCACATCAGCACTAAAAGTGTTTACACAGCTATATCAAATAATTTTATTTGAAAACACTTACAACCTGACAAACACGAGATAACTCTTGGTAACACAAGACAAAGTCAGAGATACTCCAACAAAGAGAGGCCTATCAATGATTCCATCAAGGAAACTAACTTAAGATAGTGCAATCTCTCAAAGTGTTTTTTTGGTTCAAGATACCAGAAAGCTTTATACATCTCCTAAAATAAAACAAACATCTCTCCTGCCCTGTCAAAAACGCAAGAGTAGACCAGTGAACAGTGTGTGTGCTCTATACATTTCCTCAAATGGAACAGGCAAAATACAGCTGCCTTGGGCAGGTGAGCAGTGATTACCTGTGATGAGTTAAGCAGGAGAGTGATTGTTTTAATAACATGCAATGCACGGAAACACAGGAGATGGTTGTTTTACTGAGAAATCGACTGATGCCCTCAGCTCATTTTGTTCCATCCAGCTAAGCTGCAATTCAGTTCAGGGAGTTGTTAGTTCTCAGAAGGTGGTCCTGATCCAGTCCACTGCACAAGTCACCAGCTTCTGCAAAGGAGACACAATGGATGAAGGTGTATTTTAAATTGCAAAGCTCCGAAAGATTTCCTCCATCTGTACTTCGTCCTGAAGACATAGAAACCCAAGAGACAGCAAGTCACTTGTTGCAGACTGGAATGCACATGCACACGCACGGACACGGACACACACACACACACACACACACACACACACACACACACACACACACACACACACACACACACACACACACACACACACACACACACACACACACACACACACATTCAGGCTGTGAGGAAGTCTTTGTAATCACTTTTGTTTTAACTAATTAAATGTTGTATTTTGAAGTTCCCCACGTGTAGTTGGAAGAATTTCCTTTTTGTTTTTGTTTACATTCAGGGAAAATTCAAAATGTTCTGGTAACATCTAGCAGAATCTACACTCAAAAAATTTTCTACCCACAAAGAGCAGATCTTTATAACATTCTAGGCCTCTCCCAGAGTCATGAGCTTCCACCAGAGAAGACCATCTCAGAGGAATAACGCATACCAACTTTATTGCTAATGGAGTAACCAATAAAAAAAAGTTACATCAAATGCTATACCATAAATGAAGGGCTAATAATAACACCATGATTTAAAAGATAGACAAGGTATATGAACAGAATAATACAAAGAGATTGAACTTACAATTATGATACAGTAATATCATTAAGGTTTCTTTTCAGCTTGATAAATGGCTCAAGTAAAAATTGGTCAATTGGATTCCACATGAATAAGAAATGTCTGTCGTGTCCGTCTCCTAAAACCATTGTGGTTCTGGAGTGATTTATTTAGGTGTTAAATGTAGTGAAAAGTTGAGTTAGGTTAATGAACCATCATGGAATTAGATCCCTGCCATTAGGGACCTTGAAAATCTTCCAGATGATCAATTTTTTCATTTTATTAAATGCTTGTCAGAAACATTTCTTGAGTGAATATTCAAACCATGAGAAGACTGTCACTGATTTGTCACAAAATTGATTATAAGCTATTTTGTTCCCATTTTTTACACAAATATCTTTATCCCTTTGCCATTTGATTTTGATATATTTATAATTTCTGTCTAAAATAGCATATGGATAATATTTATACATTTTCAAGTTTATTAATTGATAGGAAACTTAAGTCCCATTTTTCCTTTTTTTGTTACAAATCCCATTGGCCATGAAAAGAAGATGGTTGTTAAAATAGCTACAGGAATAAAGAAAGAAAGCAAAAAGCAGTGTGTGTGTGTGTGTGTGTGTGTGTGTGTGTGCGTGTCCTTGTATGTGTAACTTGCAAAAAAAAATATAATACCCCAGACTTGCAAGCCATATAGAACAAAAAAGTATGTAGGTGTGTATATTTTTCTCTTATTCATTTATGGCAACTTTCTCTTGATGGATTGAAAGAAAAAAATAAGCAAAATTGCTTAGAGTGAAAAGTTATTAGTAACTTACCGAGACCACTTTTAAAAAAACTAAGAAAATTTTGACAATAAAGCTTCTATTTATTCCAATATTTAAATAAATGATTAAAATGATCTTTCAATAGGATAAATATTCAGAGATCAAGTAATTTTCTTGAAATGCTTTCCTGCCACCCTTCTGCAAGTCCCCCTTTTTCACAGAAACATTACAAAGTACATGACCTCAGTGACCTCTACACGATGATGATTTTTGTCATCATAGTGATTGGGATGATGACCTGAATTGAAAAGTGGAAAAAACACAGCTGAAGCTGAGCTGAACACTGCGGTATGAAAATAAATATCTTGCCAGCTGGCTCATTTCTTCTCCTAATGTCACCCTCACACTGTCCTGAGAGTTCCAAGGATAGCCAGCATCAGCAATGTCAGGTCAAGGCATGTACGCTGTGCTGCAGCAACAGGAAGCAAGTGAAGTGTCTTTGTGCCAGAAGTCAGTTTCTGCATGTCCTGCCGCGCCACGATGGCAGCAGCACTTGCGTTCAGGTCTCCAGTGACCAGAACATCAAACACACATGCCTGGTAGTAGATGTCTTGCACAGGAAGCAGCGCACCGCAATGCGCGCCGGCTACAGCATGCGATGATGAGAGGGAGGTGGCACTGAGCGGAGGACGGAGCGTGTTGATCCGCTGGGAAGTCGGGCAGCCCCACAAACACAGCTGCAGGTCCCGTTCGGGCCCGAATGCCTCCACCACATCACGCGGTGCCAGAAGGGCAAGGGCCAGCGAACGTCCGGTTTGACGAACCACCAGCACCGTGCCGATGTGGCCGGCTCGGATTTCAGCGTGGCGGCCCGGACTCTGACTCGTCACCGCCAGGCTGTGATGACCTCGCCGCTCGCCGCTCACCACCGAACCGTCGGCGAAGGCCGCTGGAACGTTATCCAGCTCGGCCTGGTAGAGCTGTTGGTCAACACAGTGACGCCAGCTCTTAAAGATGATGGTGATCTGACAGAAGGTGACATACAGAGATCAGAATCACTTTTCCATCTCAGTGGACTGAAAACAACCAATTGATTATCAGCAGCATTTATACTCTGCAGCCACATACAGCTGTTTTATACCAAACACCAATAATTATCATCACAGAGAGACTACAAAGAAATTTCACGTTGTGGGTTCTTGTGACAGCTTGTACGCACGGCATGACGCTTATAATGGGCAATGTTTTTTAACAGAACGTTTATTTCATAGGATTCTGTCTCCAAAAAGCATATTCTATGGAGAAAAAAACAGCGTAAACCCGCGGATCCCTCCCTCGTTGGTGTATGCTAGCGCCGTTTGCCCAGCCGCCGGGCCTGGCGGCCCGTGACCTTGTCGGTGTACGTAAGCGCCATCCGCTCCTGACCGGTACTCTCCCTTGTTGGTACATGCTATCGCCTTCCACCTCGTTGCCTGCCCCAGCCTTGCGCCCCCCCCTTCCCGGTCTGTGTGTACCTGTTCAATGGTCGAAGTAAACTGTTTTGAACCCAGAATGTCTCGGTGTGGTGTCCTGTATCTGAGTGTGGGTCCTACCTCCAAAATCAATAACAAAAAGGATATTTACAACTGGCAAATCTTGGGATCTTAGTTAGCAGACAGTTGTTGGCATGTTTTCATCTAGCTCTGCATCATGGGTGAGCTTCTCTTAGTTTTTCATCAGCAATTCCCTGGTTACTAATCAGTGTGAGCTACTTGTGCCTATTAAGGTTAAATAAAATGTGGAAAAACCCCTCCCCTCCAGCAGTTACTATGAAAACCGCATCAAGGAAAAGGACTTCATATTTTTGGTACAACTTATTCTACTTTTGGGAAATTTCACATTCATAAAAGAAAATGGACTAACAGCAAAACAAACTTCACACTCTTTCGACAAGAATGTATCAAAACAGCACCACTATAAATGGACTTCAGAACCCGAAGGCTGTGAAAACAAACATCATTTAGGAAAAGTTAGTTTAATATTTGTATGTATGTGTATATGTGCATATAAGTTATTTTAGTTGTGCTTTTTCATATGTTTTTTTTTGTTGTGTATATATCTTTGTGTTACCCCTGGCCAAATCAGATGGATGGATGGATGGATGGATGGATGGATGGATGGATAAAAAAACTCCCTACTGCAATATAGGCTTCTCTTTTCGAAATATACAACTGTACATATGAGAAACCATGAGAGATTACCACGATGACATGGCTTTTTGATACACAGGCACAATTAAAAATTAAGCTCACGTTAATATGTGACCAATAGTACAAATGTATTGTCTTTTAGGTGACCACACTTAGACGCAGGTAAGTAGAAAAAAAAACATGATCCACAAGGGAGATTTTTGTTTGGCACATCCCAGATGAAGCCCTACTCCTCCTCTGGGATGAGGCCCCGCAATTAATTTTATTTATAATTATTTGAGTCGGTTGATGACTTACCTTGGTAAGAGAAGTGGCCGGCGTGCCGCTCCTGCTGGGAGAACTGGTTACCTGAATATACAGGTAGTCGTTGTCGACGAGAGGCCACGCCCCGTGCACGCCGCACGTCTGGAAGTCGTCGTTGAAGGTTCGAATGTGCGGGTCTCCGAACACGCTGCAGTGCGTGTACTCCGGCGCGCGTCCCTCCCGCGTCAGGAAACCCCGCTCGTAGAGACATGCGTCATCGGCCAGCGTGTCTTGCGGCAGGGGGCGAGGCTGCGCGGTGGGTCCCGCCCGCGGGCAGTGGTGCTGGATCAGCAGGTCCTCGATGCCCTGCACCGCCGAGTGGTACGCCAGGTCACCGCGACACGCCCGCGCCATCCGCTTCGTGCACACGGCGTATGAGCGCAGGGCGCTACAGTAGCCGATGTTCACCGCCTCCCTGCCGAGAGCCGCTCCACCCGGGGCGCCGCCGGATGCGCCGACGCCGCTCCCGCCGACGCCGAGGTCCAAAGTGGCGGCCACGAAGTCCGAGTTGCACCTCAGGATGCGACAGGAAGCTGCGACTGGAATGAGGAACGGTTTCAGTCCCAAAACACAAAAGTGACCCATGCTTCTCACTTTTTTTTGCACTAACTCACAGCCTTTATCTCTTAACCTTACCACTCTTATCCTTGCAATACAGTTATACATTCTCCAGGACACCTTACTCAGTATTCATTTATTTTTACTTCCCACATCTCCTACTGTGCACCAGTTATTTCTATAAACATTCTCTCCACAAGGTATTTCTTTTGTTTTCGTTTTCCTATTATATAGATTGCATATAGTTTTGTTCATTTGATCTATGTCCTTAATTGCATATTCTTTTATTATTACTAGTTGCACACTTTTTTACCCTTATGTGACAATTGAATTTCCCCATCATGGGAAAGTCTATCATATCAGACAGTCGCCCAGGAAACTTTTATGATAATTTCTGATAGAACATCCCCGTCTTCTGTGGTCTGTCCTGCAAACTTAAAGTTGTGTTTATGTTCTTGTAATCAAGAAGCCAAACAAAAAACTAACAGAATATTTGACAGCTCCCTGAGGATCTCTGTGACATCACTTCAGATTATACAAACATTTTTTTAACAATATTTTGTTATTACATTGTTAGTAAATGTTCTCCAATCAGTGTACATTCTACTTTGACTTTCACCAAATCCCAACGCCTTTGAGAGAATACCATGTTTTGATCAACTTCCGGATGCACACTAGTACCTCTGGAAACACCCATCTGAAACAGCAGCAGAGTCAGCAGAATGCAGCGTTTCCATGGCAATGCTGCCAGAGGCTCCATCATCAGACGGAGGCCACGGGATCACCTGGGTGCACGTTGAAGTATCAAAAAGAGTTTATCATCTGAATTTA
The DNA here is from genome assembly GCF_037954325.1 of Fistularia commersonii. Taxonomy (NCBI): domain Eukaryota; kingdom Metazoa; phylum Chordata; class Actinopteri; order Syngnathiformes; family Fistulariidae; genus Fistularia; species Fistularia commersonii. The sequence continues at coordinate 6,330,986 of NC_141294.1, read as the reverse complement.
CAGCAAAAGGAAAAAAAAACCTGCAATGATAATAATAAAAAAAGTTATTATAATAATTCTAGACCAGTTATTCATAATTGATTATTATTTATTTTATGAAAAACCTATGAAAATGTAATTTCCCAAAACTGAAAATAGTGAGAAAGACAACGTCAGACTGTTTATTTACTGTTTTTTATACAATTTTGTTAAATTGAAATGCAGTAAAAGGCCTTTGACATAACAGTCAATGTGAGGTAAAGGGTTCATTAATCACTTTCAAGCTCTGTTATTTTGTGTTGTTGATTTTCCTTACTTGTAGGAAACACCACATGATCAACAAATCGATCAGTGTTATTGATCACCAAAAGAAGTGAAAAGACATCCTACCTGCAAAGCTGCTCACCAATATCTGTCATTCAAATGTATTTTATTTTTATTAGTGTGTGTGTGTGTGAGAGCGAGAGAGAGAGAGCGAGAGAGAGAGAGAGAGAGAGAGATCAATGATCATACTGATCAAGATGAGCCCTCATTGTTTGACTGTGAGAAGACCATCTCTCAGTGTGTTAACACGGACTCTCATCTGTTTGTCTATTTTTTGGAGCAAACAGTTGCAGGGGGAAAGGTTTACTGTCGCCGATTCATTCACTGTCACTCTGGAATCCAGTGAATGACACAAAAAGCCAGAAATCTGTTCAACTACTACCAGGAAACACAAAGAATATGGCAAATGTAAGAACATATTAGTCCACTTGAAGATTTTTTAAAATGTTTTAAGAGTCAACTTTTGAGTCCATATCAGAACTCTAAGTCCCACAATTGAGGGTTTTGAGGTAAATCTGTCTGCATGCTCATGTTTGAGCTGCGAGCCGACCTTTACCCTCCCTCTAACAGGTGGGAGGGACTTGGTCAGGCTCTAATTTTAACCCCCCCATTTGCACCCCTACCACACACACACACACACACACACACACACACACACACACACACACACACACACACCTCCTTCTTCAATTTCACATTCAACAAATTGCTGGCAGCTTCTGTATATTAATAAGGATCGTTTAGCTTGAAAAGAAAAGTTCTTATTTGATTTTTCCCTCATTTTGGATTAAACAGAGAGAAAGGAAATTTGTTTTTGCTTGAAGATAATCTTAAAAAAGTTCTTTGGAGTTTCGTATTTCACAACCTGCCAGGTCGGCCAAGCAAAAAAGGTTTAGTAATCAGCATCTTACCTCCAACATTAGTGTCAGAGTCTGTTCATGTCCTCAGCGCAGATGATCTTCCAGGATCCTGTCCGAGTTTGTCCGTGTTCTGTTGCCCTGAAGCCCAGTGTGTTCACACCCCACTCGGAGCTTCGGGAGCTTCTAAATAAAACAACCAACAACTGCTGCAACAACTGTCCTCCCATACTCACACACACTCACACACACACACGCACACTCACGCACATGCTCCCATACACACAGAGTGCAGTTTATTTTCTGTTCGGAAGTTCACTACTGCTGCAGGTTTTTGCTCAAAATCTCATGGGGGAAAATTTGAAAAATTAATTGACTAAAATATTCTGAAGGAGAGTCCTGTTGTGTGAGGGGACCCTCAACATTCACAACTGAAGTATCCCTAAATTATCCCAAATTCCGGGGGCTAAATCCCAACTGGCAACTTATTTCATATGTTCAGGGAGTGTTTGCTGTCATAAAATACATAATCTTGACTACAGTGGCAAGTATATAAGAAGACAAGGAGGAGCTATAATTTATTCATTTAGTAATTGCCCCTTCAGGGTAACTATTGACAGCCCTGACCTAATATTCCAAATATTCTGCCTGACAGGCATTTGCATATGAACACCAGATGTGTTTGCTTAAAGAGCCAGCTGTTCTCAAAAGTGATATGTTTGATAATTAACCAGAGCTGTGTCCTGCCCTGGTAGATTTTACTTGGCTATCAGATTTATCCAGCAGATGTCACTGTTTCTATCATTTAAAACATTTCGACTAGGTGATATCACATTTAATCGGAGATTAATCAATAAATAATAAGAAACAGTTTTGATCAATCAGTCCTCAATCAAACGTGTATCTTTTTATGAAATGTTTCATGTGATCACATGATTGAGAAATATAACCAACATCTCTCAATAGCTTTTAAATCAATCCCAATTGTTTGCAGAATCAAAGTCCTGCATTTGTAGCATGCTGACAGCAGGGGGCAAAACACCAAAAACCATGAAACCAAGGGACATGCAGACATGTTCTGACCGCATGTTTCCCATTAAATAATGCCAATTTCACTCACTGCCGCCTTGCATCGTAGAGTTCATTTTTCCAGACCGTTCCTAAGAACATCCTAAGCGATCCCTGAAAATACATTGAATAATGTTCACCAACCCTTACAACACATTATTGTCTTTCACCCCATTGAGGATCTCAGAATGTTACATCCATACAGGGAATTTCTGTCATTTAGGATAATTAAGGTTAAAGATAAACTTCATTTTGCGATTCAGGTTGTGTAGCAGCCTCTTGTTTGATTCGCTCTGCCTTCGCTTGAATGCGATGTCTAGAACCTTGGCATCAGACAGACCATACCTTTCTACTTCATCGGGTCACCTCGACTATAGTTTTCAATAAAGTTGAGTGTGTTTGAAGGTGAAGTTGTTAGCACTTTAAGCGTGAGCTGGGGCCTCTCCACGCCTCACTGAGCAGCTCCCAGGCCCTTTGTTCAGCTGCGGAAAGGGGGGCGAGGGGGTTTGGACCCGGACCAGGACTGATGGACTCAGACCCTCCACAGATCACAGACCGGCGGACATCACGTAGAAAGGGCCGAGCCGAGCAGTGGCTCCCATGTTAAGGATGTTTGGAGTTTATAGACAGAGAAGGAAAAAAAAAAAGGAAATGACCGAGAAACATAACAAAGAAGTCGAATCAGGTAATAAAAGAAAAAAATCTATCATTGGAAAAAGTTGGAATTGTATGGAAAAATAAGAAGACAATGAGGTTTGGACTTTCTGACCTTTCATATTACATTTAGTCACATTTTCGTGGATTTTTAAAAATGTTAATGTACTTCATCGGCTAATGTTAAAGTTGTACTCTGGCCTAATCACCTTTCATTTGATATATGCCTTTAGCATGTTAGTCTGGCAGCATTGGTTCCCTCCAGTGTATGGTGGGAGTGTGTTTCTGTTCATAAAAGTTTTATGAGAAATTTGGTGCAGATTTTCATACAGCCAACCTGTGAAATTTCAGGGGGCACAATTAGAAATATTGGAAATTATTTTAGGAAATAATTTGGAAAGTAATGGAAATTAGTTTTGTTATTCATTTCCAATAAATGTATTTGATTTCTCTGAACAAGCTGAGAAAATTACTTATATATAAATATACAGTGTATATAGATAGATTATATATGGATTTGTTAAATCCTATTTTGGGTTTGGTTCAATTTATCCTGTTTCGATCATTTACATATCTCAACATCCCCTTCAGTCAAAAATATTTCCGTCTACTTATTTTTTTCTTTTAATGTATTCCAAAATTTCAGGCCTACAAAAGACTGAATTTTATATTTGTAATATTTGTCACAAGATGGCTATTATCATAGTCCTTAGTTGGTGGCAGACATTTCTGTGAATCTCCCTAAACTCTGAGACGCATGCATCTCATGGGTTCCACCTCCAGCAGTTACGGAGGAGGCAATCGCCAACAGGCTAACTCCAACTTGATTTACAATCAATGGATGCCACCACCTTCTTCACTCTGGCCTGTCTGTTAATCTCAGCTCATGACGGGGAGTGTTGGGTGATCTCCCATTGTTTATTCTTTGCAGTCGGCATTGTTATCACAACAGGTTAAGAAACAAAAGGGCTGCGGAGCCACCTGCAGGTCCAGTATTGAATAAATGGTTGTAGATGGTGCGGTCAGATTGAGCTGCACTATAGCTAGGCGGTGGCTGCTGAGGGAGAAAAGAAGCGACGGCTTGCCACCGTCAGCTCAGATGTCTAAAGAACAGGAGCAGTTGCTTTGCATTGCTATTTATGCAGGTTCACTGTGACAGAACATCGGCAGAGTCTTGACAGGTGGCTAATGGGGCAATCAGGTTAGCTCCATGCGCTAAAGGCTAAACAGTGAATATGCGTAGAGTTTCGTAAACTTCAATATCTCAGTTAGAGGGTAAAAAAAATACAAAACCCCTAGAATCCTAAAATATTAATCGGAACAGAACGTTTCATGTTTGCGGTATAACTTCAGATCATTCTAAAATGCTGATTTTGGAAATAGTTTGTCCTGCTGTGTTTCAGTTCGGCGGTGTGTTACCTCCCAGGGTCGGGCAGGTCTGGGATGCGGTGCACTGTTGTCCTGTCCTCCCCTCCAATATTGCACTCGTCCCGGCCTCCCCGGCCAAGGGGTCGCATCCCCTTTTCAACTGCTGCTGCATCCCTGACCATCCAATTGAATCAAAGGAAGGAGAACCGGCTAGAGGTGAAAAAAATAACAGTGCAACAGTGAAGTAATAGAAACATGTGGCCGTTAACACTCACAACATCAGGGAAAACCCGGAAGCTTTATGATATTGACAAACCAGTGACATTTGTAAAGTTTATAGCCAGATTATTGAATAATCTCATCAGACCAGCAAGGAATCACAGAGATCAATCAAGAGTCCAGTTTGGATAGGTCTTTATTTCCGTGTATGTTTTTAAAATACATACAGACACGTGTAAGGGAATATTCCAACAATTTCCACTTCTCATTCACATCAGGGTCGTGAGAACCTTTATCGCTTTATCTGATGAACGACAGGACCATTCAGTCCCTCAGACTAGAGGTACAAACTACAGAACCACAATCTTTGGTTGGTTGAAACAAACTCTTCGCATGTTACAAAATCCAGTTGCTGGGAGAAATAATCTGTCACCACAAGATGAAAATATCTGACACGGAGAGACGTGCAAACTGAGAACTGATTCAATTTACAGGTATAAGTCACTGCGCTTGGCCAAAGGAAATTAGCTTATTGGCAATCTTTAAAAAAAGTAGTCTGATGTTAGGAAAGAGTGTGTTTAGCCTCTTCTCCTCTGTGTTTTTCCAAATTTTTGTCTTGATACCTGAACTAAGTCTTACTCCTCACTCTTTCACATACACACGCACACACACGAATACATATACATACACACACACACACACACACACACACACACACACACACACACACACACACACACACACACACACACACACACACACACACACACACACACACAGAGTCCACTTGCAGCTTAGACTTGAATGTGCATCAGAACTTGTTTGCGATAAGACTGGAAGTCTTCAGGAACTGTGTCTGAAAGAAAATGAATAAATTCATAATGTAAGACAACAGAATTGATATTGGTTGATGAGATCACTAGGCAATTTCATTTTACCCTTAATATTTAGGATACATTCACTGAGTGAATATAAAATATGTAAACTGCTTTGAGATATCATTGGTCATACCATTACATCTGTAGCGCAGATTGGACCATATAATGTTTTCCTGAGAAAAGCAGAAGACACCGAGCCGACCGCCTCTCATGGAGGTGTCTATCACCACGCCAGAGTCAGCCACCATGTCCATCCCTTCAAAGAGCCGTATTCTGGAGGCAGAAGATTCAGGGACGGAGAACTGTTCCTTAACATGTTCCCCAAACTCTCCCCACAAAATATGTTCCCATGCAAACGCATTCATCCTCAATCGTGTTTCTGTGCATTAATTTATTGCCAAGTTTGGTTCTTTTTCAACAAGTGTGTTCCAAAAGATTATGTTAATAAATGAAAAAAATGTATGTACATTAATAAATCATTAGATTTTTCAAAATCTATTCCCAGAACAATTCTTTTCAAACAGATCCCTTTCCCGATTCCCGATTCAGAGTCTCCTTAATCTATTCCTGCTAACACAAAGCTATCAATGTTCACATAATGCAGCTTGAAGCCTGTTCTATTCTTTTGCACTAAATACATTCAGGAAAATGCTGCTTTTCATCAATCTTTTTGCATATTTTGTCCCATTTCAACTCCTCTGTCGACAACTCCTTTCCCGTCCATTGGGAACTGATGTCAGACGTGTTACTGCTCAAACAAAGATTGAATGTTAGCAAACTGTTTTCTCTTCCCCCAAATTTGTTCCCACATTTAAGTCTCAATACTCTCTTTCTCTCTAAATAGAAGTTCACTAAACCTCCTATTTTCTTTTTATTTACCTTTCCTTTTGTTCTCTCCTTTTGGCAGACTGAACAATATGATCTCAGACTTCTTTTTTAATCTACCCCTGCCTCAAAAAAGAAAGTTTAAGAGAAAATCTTAAAAGAGGTGTGAATCACTTTGAAATCAAGATTATATTTCTAAATAACGAGTTATCTAATGGCTGCAAATCACATCCCTGAGTACCAGAAATGGAGTACTTTCTGTGCCATTGGTCCTGTAAATCACCAGTCGACTGGTTCAAAAAGCAAAACAGTTGTGAAGCCTCAGTAACTTTCTGAGTCTCTGATCTGCATTTCAACGGCTGCCAGGACAACTGCCAGGCTTCTGTCACCATGGACACTGGGACAAAAGAGGATTGGGGACCCAAGGCCACAAAGAGCTTGCAGAGGGGTAAGAATGTAGTAAACAGACCAATAAGAGACACAGCACTGCATCAGATGGTCTACAATGCACCACAAGCAACTGCAGCAACTATACTTCACTTATACTGTGAGTTATCAGAGAATTTATTACATAGTAACACAGTGTAAATTAACATAAGCACTAAATTTTACTACACTGTAAATATCATGACGATGCGCCTGTATCTGCAGGTTAGCCAAACTGAGAGTGGGGTTCAAGTCTCACCTGATGTAGCCCACCTGTGGCCGGTGGCTCAGCTGCCAGCGGTACGAAGTCTTGTCCTTCCAACCGACATTACGTGGGTCCTTCCAAAGAAGAGTCACCTCGCCAGGCGTGTCGCCACTGTGCCATAGGGCGTTCCTCAAGAATTCTCCAGGCCCAGTCTGAGACTTTACTGCCTGAAGGAAGGGCATGAGTTGTTTTTTTTTTTTTTTTACATTTCTCTCCTATATTCCTACTGTCATTTCAGTTTGGTGAGGAGTCAAAACTGTGACCTTGATCCACCCAGTTCTTTACAAGCTGAGGTTTTCCATGAGCAACACCAGATGGCAGCAAAGAGAGGATGATGACCATAGTGAAGATGGGATAGACAGTGCAATTCAGCAATTCAGTATATTACTATAAAGAACATTGGAACCTTGAGCTGGAGTGCGGGTGAGGCCTGGGCCCTGAACGGCAGGTGCTGCCAGTATGTCTGCTCTGTCTGCTTCCACATAACTACGTAGAAGCTGGAGGAGTCCTGGTAGCCGAAGATGAAGCCTGCATAGTCGTCATCCGTCACCGTGTTGACGTGGAACGTCCCCTCGAAATCCACCCCGTTGAATGCAGTGTAGCCTTAAAGGGCAGCAGGGAAAGAGAGCTGGCTGAGTATTTGTTTGTCTGTCAGTGCGTCACGAGCGAATAAAGCTTATTCAAAGAGGACATACCCACGGCAAGCCCTGGATCACTATTCATTGTCTGAACAATCTCCATCCCCTGCAGAGGAAAAGTCACACACAAAGTCAATTTCGAACTGACAGCCCAGTCTGAGAGCAACACTGAATTTATAAGCAAGTACCAATAAAAATCTGATACAGTCGATATCAAACTCTCTTCACTTCCTGGACACCCAGTTTGCACTCAATAAGGACCCTTAGATCTTAAGGTACTTCATGATATCCTTGATATAAAATAACATTTTAAAAATAGATATAATTTACAATGTTTTAATTTCTAAATGAAAAAGTTGACTTTAATGTAATGTTTTTAATAATTTAAACTAATTAAATGTTCCTGAAAGATTGGATTGCATATTTTTGTCTTTTCAGTTGCGTCTTGCTGTAATACAACTTTGGTTCCTCAGGGTGGAGCAGCGAGTCACTGAATGCTGAATAGTTTGCTGATGTCCTCCTTGAATGAAGGTCTGAGAGTCCAGATTGTATCTACGTGGATTTAATATGACATCACAAATCATGCCAACGATGTCACATCATCTTGGTTACCTGATTCAAAACCACCCAGTTTGGGTCAATCTGGGCATCGCCTTCTGGGTCCAGGATGACCGTCTGATAGGCTCTGAAGTCTGTCAGTGTGACCTCGGCGCTCTCGGGACAAACGTCAATGAAATCCATTACTGAATCATTATCGAAGTCGTTCTCGCAGACGTCGCCCACGCCGTTCACTTACATCGGAGAGAAAGAGAGGTAGACAAGTCAGACTGACAAACAGATGAGACGGAGAGATAAAATGATAACACAGACAAGAAAATGAGGCAGAAAGACAAACAGAAGTCAGAAGTCAGAAGTCATTGTTACTGTCAGAGTCTTTTTGGTTGGGATTGACGATGAGTCTGCAGTTGTCGTGGTCATCCAGGACACCATCGTTATCATCGTCATGGTCACAGTCGTCTCCAAGGCCATCATTGTCTGAGTCCAGCTGGGAGCTGTTGGGGATGTCTGGGCAGTTGTCTCTGCTATCCTGAAGACCATCTCCATCCCTGCAGAGATCCATACATACATCTGAGAAAGCTTGTCAAGCTCCGATACTCATATATTTATACAGACATTTAGCAGTTGAAATGAGCATTTATTGATGATATCTCAAATAAAGTTGTGTCTATTTTGTATCCATTGCATCCATCATATTTTGTATCCATTGACATTCCTCCCATCCACAACTAAAATGACTTTTCCCATTCATGAGTTCTGACTTTAGTGTTACCAAGTGGGAATCGACATTCTCAGTATCAAAATTAAACATACATTTCTTCCTCTGCAAAACCTTCCCTTTAACCTTCAATAAGTTCTATGAATAATGTATGAATAAATCATACATGTAAAATTCGCTAGATCAATAATACTTAAAAAATCAAAAATAGTCAGTGATTTCTCCAAACATAGTTAAGGAAAGCAATGATTATTTAGAAAAATATAAAACTAAAATGAATAAAGAAAATTTTTAAAAGGAGAGAAAAAAATATATACATCTATATATAAACATATATGAGAAATTAGAATTATGACTATAAGTAAGGCAGTGATTCTCCACCCTGCTTGTGCCTCTCTACTGTTGAGACTCATGCAGTGCCGAGCTGCAGCAAAAAATGGGAATCATATGATCGCAGGGAAAACAGCATGGGGATATCGGAGCAGCAGTGGGCCCCAGAGATGGTTTCTGTGCCCACCCCTGACAAAATGGTGCTCAGGAATCTGCAAACCACTGAGCCCCTCTGAAATTAATATCTATAAAGAAGTAAACACTGCTAGGATTCCTCAAGGTGGCTAAATCATTCAAATTGTTAGTCTGACAAATCTTGCAACTGACTGGATCCCAAATCTATCAGTTAGTGGCTATTCCAGAGGCTGTTAAATAAACTTGCCCCGGCATCTTGGGCCCTAGAGCAGATCCTTTCAGCCACTTTCTTTATGGGCATCTGACAAACAAGAGAATAGCAAGAGACTGAAGTGATGAATAATAAAGTTAAGGAGTGAACAACTGACAGAACTATTTAGTAACCTTTGCTCATCCTAAGAAAACAAAGGACAAAGTTTAAAAGCAGGGGCAACATCACATTGCTGAATACATGACAAAGGCAGAAGTTCTTATTGGACATTTACAGCTATGTTATGAGAATGTCTGCACGCAAGACCCTAACTTTGCCACTGCTCAACCCTGCAACCAGGGAAGATGTCGCTCATAACTGTTTACAAAGGCAGCAGACAAGCTGATTCAAGCTGCTGACACATGAAACCACCTGAGATCCAGAGATTAAAAACATCAACAACGAAAAACAGCACATCAACAAAACTGTGCTGGCCTGCACAGGCAATGTGTTTGGACAAGAATTCATTTGTTTATAAAAACTACATTTTTCTGTTAGTTGTGTTTCTAGCCAACAAGAGCACAGTCATGGGGAAAGGACTTGGAGGTTCAACTTATTGTCAACACATGGTTGGTTCCCCTCTACACCATAAAATTAAAATGTTTTACCTGTAACAAACTCTATTATTGAATATTGCACAGACTACAGTGTACCCCTCACTTTCTAAACTCCAGATTTATCAACTTTTTAAGTATAAAAAAAATAGTGGTAGTAGTAGTAATAATAGTAGGGCCCTACTATCATGGTATTTGAGAGTCTCCCTTCATATTTAGGAATAGGAAAATATCCCCAAGGAGCTTAGTTAAATTTTCCAGTCTTATTTCTCCCGAATATATGGATGGAGTAGCTCTTATTATCAGTGGGACTATTAACCTTAATGGGTAAACTTCTTCAAGAATGATGCTGCATTCTGTTCTTGTGGAACAAAGAAAAAAAGTTCATTTAAACTGTGGAACACAAAAACAATCAAGGTTTTTCCAATGGAACACTTCAGTGCCACATTGAAGAGAAATATTTGGCAATCTGTCCTGAGTTACCATCTTGGTAATCGTACAGAGTTACTGCAGGAAAGGCAACCACATTTGTCTTCACTAATAATTCATAGGAAAGACATTTCTTCTCTTTCCCCCATGCAAACTATGTTTGCACGTTGTATGTACTGTATGTATGTATATGCAATTCATGTCATGTATCTTCTAATGTGTTTTCAAATTTGTCTAAATCTAGCTAAATATGGTTTGTTTTTCACTTATGTAAGAATAATAAAATATTCAAACCAGAAAAATTAAAAATAACTTCACATACTTTTGTGCATTAGGGTTAGTTTGGAAATGACGCTGCTTTCAACATCGCAGCTGTTATGTATCTGTCAAGGGACAGAGCCATAGGACTTGAAAATTCAGGTGAAAAAAATTTTAAAAAAAGTCTGTTGTAGTCCAGTAAACAGACATGACACCACCTTTACTCTTTTCATCTGTTGTTGCTCTTTTTGACTCACCTATGTTGTGTGTGTGTGTGTGTGTGTTTGTGTGTCTGTGTATATTGCTCCAGATCCTAAATAACAGAAAATCCTTGTTTTAATGTATTTTTCTATGTGGTCCTATAAATGTAATTCCTTTGTGTGTATGAGTATGCCTCGGTGTGTGTGTGTGCGTGCACAAGAGTTTGTTGTAAGACATACGTGTCCTGGTTGGTGTCACAAACATCTCCTACAAGGTCATTATCGATGTCAGTCTGAAAAAAGGAAAAGAGGAGACATTCAGGAAAAAGCAGCTAGTTTTCTCAGAGGTGAGTGTGTGTAACTGAGTATTCCTAATTCTCTGGGGATACGAATCCATAGAGGACAAAAATCCACTGCGAACTTCGGACTTTAGGTGTATCTTTTTTGACTAATTTAACTGTAGCCCCATATTTAGGTATCACAGCTGTTAATCATCAAGTCCCTGTGTGACTTTTAAAGCATTTATCTGGCATTCAGGTGGAAAAGTGGTTAATCAAGATCTCACAACACATAGGAAAAAGCAGAATCAGTAATGCATAAGCTTTTATATTAGAAGCACAAAAGTTAGTATGCAAGGGCAGTTATTCTAAATAGATTTTTCTAAAACTTGCTATTGTTGTTTACAGTACTTTATCAGTTTGTGACTTTAAAAAAATCACAAACTCCACTACAAGCCTGGTTATTTGACTGAAACCTATGTTTTGGTGTATACGATAACCACATGTTTTTAAGGCATGTTATAAACTTGTATTTATTAGTCAACATTCCTCAGTTAACAGCTGTGAACCTGACCGAGTGAGGTATTACTCAATGGAAAAGTTATGAGGGACTCTACTGAGCTGTGGCACACTAGAGAGGCTGCTTGGGAGAAGTTTTAGCAAACTCAAATCAAATGAGTGTCAGTAGATAATTTTGACAATTAGTTACATTTACTTTGCTCAGTGAGTTTTTCAGTAGCTTTCACTTCTCACACAGGAAGGGTTCATGAGTGATTAATCTAGAGGCTGCAAAATGGGGAGCACATTAACTCAAGATCGCCAGTTAACACCTGTGACTAGAATATTAGTAATTAGTCAAAAGATTTAGTTTTGCTTTCAGTTCTTCGATTTTGCATTTGTGCTTATGGCTTTTCATTCTGTGGCTTGATTGAAATCACACTCATTCTTTGGACTGTAACTTTGGCTTGTGTGTGTGTGTGTGTGTTTGTGTATGTCTGTGTCTGTGTGTTTGTGTGTGTGTGTGTGTGTGTGTACCTGCATGGGGTTGCTGAGTTCAGGACAACTGTCACAGGCGTCTCCAACTCCATCTCTGTCTCGATCTGTCTGCATCGGGTTGGGAACCTTCGGACAGTTATCCAGGACATTTGGAATTCCTGAACACATATATACACACACACATTGTCGGACATTAATGAAGGTAAATTTGAGCTTCAGATTAGAAGTTGATCTACAGGCCATCTTTCATAACTAAGAAGATAATTTTGGTGGAATAACATCAAAACAAACCCATCTATTTCATGCTATAAAGATTTATTTACTAAAGCACAATTTGTTTCCCTAAACATAAATATAATTATTTATCTAAATCCCTTCTTTATAGTACTGCAGATTACTGACAAAGTTCATATAGACCAACATGGTCTTAACGGCTCAATGGTTAAAAGTATGTAAATTTACATTTTTTCAATTATCATATAGATAAAGTCAGGTGACATATTTGAAAATATTTAAAACTGATCTGTAAAGTTTACCAAAAACACTGTTTCCTACCATCCCCATCAATATCCTGGTCACATGCATCCCCCTGGCCATTGTTGTCAGTGTCTTTCTGGTTACTGTTGGGGACGTTTGGACAGTTATCGCAAGCATCTCCAAACGAGTCACTGTCAGAGTTTTGCTGGTCTTTGTTGGCAACCAAACGGCAATTATCCTGCACAATGGAAGATAACATAATCCAAGAGATGAATACATCTAACATAGCGAAAAAACTCATGCAAAAAGAGATACACCCACAAATCAACAAACACAGACACACCTCCACGTTTTTGATACCATCTCCATCTGCATCTTCATCACACTGATCTCCAATCCCATCATTGTCCGCGTCCTCCTGACCCGAGTTTGGAGTGAAGACGCAGTTGTCCTGTTGGATCCAGACAAACAATGGCCAACAGCCAATGGACAATGGTGAAAAAAACTGAGTTTGATCTGTTACTGTAAACCTCTGCAAAGGATCAAATTCAGTTTTGGGGATATATCAAATATTATTTAACCATCTGTATTTCTAGCACTGGCCTGTGTTAGGGGGTAGTGTGCTTATAAATAAGAGTAACATCTACAAACTATGGTATTTTTGCAGGCAGCATATATCTTTGTTACAGTCCTTCTTATAACGGTATGAGTAATTCTTAGAAGAAATTTTGAGAATTTTTTGGTTATTCTTATACATGTTGTAACAAGGTGTAAATTATGTGTCAGAGTGACAGTGTGCAAAAACTTTGAAAGAAAATGATTAGAATCGAAACAGATTTGTAAACAACTATGAAATACATAAAAACAGAAAACAAGAAAGGTACAAATAAGTGTCCCTGCTGGATTTTTTACTAAAGACGGTGAGGAGGTTCTGTGCTTCATCAATCAAATTCTTCAAGCTTGATTTACACTTTGTTGGTGTAGCAATCACTTATCAATAGTATGACTTTAACACCACTGTTTTGGGGATGTCTCCATACTTTTAACAATGACCAAAAGTGGCACAGATTTTTTTAAATTGAACGGCAGAATTATTGCTCATGAGCTCATTGTATGAATGAAAAACTTAAATTGGACTAATTGGTTCTGCAAGCTTTAAAGATCTACATTTTCTAGAATCTGCAGACCTGTAATGTCACTTTCCTTACATACATTTAAATCTGAAACAGGTTTCGAATTAACCAAATAAGTTACTAAAGAGACAGCGTATGGAAAACATATGTTACAATTTTTAGCTTGCCAATAATGACTCAGAATGAATAAACATAGTGGCAAATATTGTTATAATGATAACATTGATGAAACTGTTTGTGAGGCATCTTAATGGTAGTAATATGAAAATATTTTGACGTGATAACTATGAAGTCATATCTCACCTGCTTGCAGTGTTTGTGATTGTCTATGCAAGGCAATGAGCGGTCTGGGTAACCATCAATGTCTGTGTCCACACCACATGTGTTTCCATTACCAGCCCAACCAACGTTACACTGTAACCCAAACACACATACACAGACATATGAAGCACAGCCATGGACATCTAGCAGCCAAACGGCATGTCATTGACTCACCCGACACAAAACCTCTCCGTTCCTCTCCATGGTGCAGTGGGCATTGGTGTCACAGGGATTAAAAGTTAATGCAGCACATGACTTCCTGGGAAAGCATCCTGCAGTCTGGTTACCTAGGAAACCAGGTTTGCACCCACCACACTTGAAAGACCCCTAGGGGATAGATCAGTTTGCAGCTTAAATATTCATTTTAGCAATTTTCCAGAAAAAGAAAGAGAACAATATGAGGAAAAAACTTTCAAGATGGCTACATGAAAATCTCCAAGATGGCTTTATTTTCTTCTTGTTAACTATATAGCAAGCTTTTTATCATCTTTTTCACACAATAAATTGACCTAAGCGTTATATCTGAGGCAAAGGGCTCCAGAGCTTTCCACTGACAATCTCTTATTATACTTATTGTCAACCAGTTCCTAATTTAACATTTTCAGGTCTTGAGAGAAATGATCTTTTTAGAATATTATTCACATGGGTGCTTGTCATTATGCCAGGGTTAATGGTTAGCTTTAAGGTAAGTGATTCTCTGTTTCCTACACATGAAAATAGGCTCCAGGCAACTTGGGAGAAAATTGAGTGTTTATGTTAGGAAACTGTGGGATTACTGCAGAAGACTACTGTTGGGTTTAGAGCATCATGATTAGAATGTTGATAAATAACTTCTTGACACACTCCTGCAATGATAATTGTCCTCTTGCCTGCTTTAAGCAACAGCAATTTGAATGTCTCGCAGAGAACAGCCATGCTTGAATTGAAAGTCTGTCCTCGATGTTCGGAGATTTCATTTATCACACTCAGCCCTCAATTGCTCTGAGACGGAGGTATTTTCAGTGTTCTAAGAACATTCCTTCATTCTTTTGGCAAAAACTATATTATGAACAAACAAAATCATTTACTTATCACACTTCTCTGTATTTACATCACCTCTCAACTCTTTGTAAATGAATAAATATTAACTGACTCTCTGCAGCTGGTAATCGAGGAAGTGATATTGATATCACTTATCAGGATCCAAACACCATGGGAAGTGAACCCAATGGGAACTCACCACTGTGTTGATGCAGACTGAATTTGAAACACAGGCATCAGGAAGATCAATGCACTCATCAACATCCACACACTCCTGTTTGTGTGTCTTGGCATAATCCAGACCGATTCCTGCCAGCGGCGGACCCCAAAAACCCGGAGGACACGGTTGACAGCTGAACCCCCCAACTGTGTTGAGGCAGGCATCAGGAGAGAAACATGGCTGCAGCTCACACTGAGACCAGACAGGAAGTTTGTATTAGAAGTTAGCATTCTCAGAGTCAAACTGTCACTGATATTTTTTTACCACAAGTTGCACAATGTCTTTCTGTGGATACATAAAAGATTTTTCTGTACTGTATGTACATGGCAGACAAAGGTGTCACCTCATTGATATCATGGCAATGTGTCCCATTGCCAGTAGTTCCAGGTGGGCAGGGTCCACAGATGTAGCCTGGGAACTGCAGGCTGTCTGAGCAGGTCACTCCCCTGTAGCAAGGGTTTGGAGAGCAGCGGGATCGTGGCTCATGGAAGCCTAAGGGATGGTTGGAGAGATGCATATTTTTCAATTGTCTTCTAAGAATTTGTCAGATACTGGAAAGCTGACTCACCGCAGACTTGACACTCGAGTATAGTGTTTCTGATCAGAGACATTTCCTTCACCTGCAGAGACAGAGATATGAGGCTGTTGTCGACCTGCCAGTGTGTCTCATCATCCATCTGTCAACAGTCCTTTTCCTTTCTTCTCTTTCATTTTGTCTCACCTGTTCACGAATGTCCTGCCGCAGTTCTCCCAAAATCTGGTTGAAAATGATCAGCTGACCAATCAGAGCCTTGGTGTGATCACCTGACATGGCAATGTTTACATTCACTGATCCGAGAGCATTTAATGTTATTTGTTATTGTTTTCTGATACTCACCCAAGATGGAATTGACATCGCCACCAACTAAAAACCACAAAAACGCAAAGTTCAGTGTGTTGTTTTCCCATTCTTATTTGATTATTTGATTACGTTAATACAATTGTTTGTTAGAGACAGATAGACAGAATCCCATCAAAGGTTATCCATAAAAAACTAAAAAGAACTATAACAGCTTATTTCATATTGATGATGATTTAGAATTTGCCTGAATGTGATTTTAAAAAAGTAAATTAGGTATCAATGGTGTCCTTCAAACAAAAACAGCTCTCAAAAATAGAAACCTTAATTTAAACAAATATAAAAACAGGAAATCTAATTGATCTAACATTTACATGAGCTTGCATTTTTAAGATATTAGTTTCCAAAAATATCCCTAAAATTGGTGGGTCTAACCTGCTCAATTTTCTATTATTTTATGCCCGTTGATTTCAAACTACTTTGCAACTTCTTACTTACAAATACTTAAACAATAACTAAACAACTGACAAAAAGACTAGCCAAATTAAATGGCAACATAACTCAAAAATTGGTCAGTGATGGGGGTTCCAAACCTGAGTTATAAGATGAGGAGTCTCCTTGAAAGGGGCAGTCTGTCAGAGATCCAGCCTTTGCAACGCTGCCTCCCAGAGCCAGTCGGAGGGAGTCTACCGCACCCTGAAGTTTGAAGCATTTCAAGAGCGCCTCAGTTTGATCCTCGATGAAACTTGAACATGAGTCAACGGGCGTTAGACGTCCAGCCTGATCTACTATTATGTCTCCAGCATGCTGAATTTGAATGCTTTTATTGTTTGTTCTTCCCCGTTATTTTTGATGACAGACTGTGACTCCTGCCTCAATGCTCCATTTCCCTTATGAGGGGCCTCACTGTATGTGGGTAAGGAGATTTAGCTACCATATTGAGACGTATTAATCACCTTTCATTGCTCTCTGGAAAAACTTCTGACACTGACTTATGTAATTCAGGCTGTTTTTTTCTGGAATGTTGTGCTACTGGAAGTGTTTCAGTCTATTCAGAGTGAAGTCCATAAAGAACAAAAGACTGGAAATTAGATACATGATGTAATAAACCCAGAAAACATTTCTGTTTTTGAAGAGTTCTTTTAAGTAAATAAAATTCCATAAATGAAGTCTAGATTTTATACAGTTCACTATTCTTTTCTGAAACCACTGAACATTAGGGTCAACAATATGTAGCATTTTGTCTTGTAAATTTTAAGGTAATCAATAAGCACATCATACATATTGACATCTATAGACCTGTGAGGCCCAAGTTTGCTTCTTAAACAACTCATCAAGCACTTTTGCAGTAGTTTTGGAGGTAGTTTCATTCTGCTTCAAGAGGCGTCTGCCTTTAGAGAATATTGTTTCCATGAAGGGGTGTAATTGGTCTGCAACGATGTTTATATAGGTGGTGCATGTCAAAGTGACATCTACATGAATGGCAGTAGCCAACATTTCCCAGCAGTACAGAATTCAAAGCACAACACGTCCACTGCCAGCTTTCCATTGTACATCCTGGAGATGTCTTCCCCAGGAAAAGGAGACACACACACACACACACACACACACACACACACATTCACCTTCCTCCATTACTCTGGGGTCCAGATCTGATGCAAACTGCAGGCACCACAAACTGCAAGTGACTGCCATTCCTGATATCTTTCTCTAAGAACAATGAACTTTTTCAACAGTTTGAGCAACAGTAGCGCTTCTGTTGGATCAGACAGTACAAGCCAGCCTTCACTCCACATGTGTATCAGAAAACCTTGGGCTCCTGTGGCACCGCTGCCAGCTCATTCTTGTCAGTTTTCCTGCTTCCAACATGTCAACAAAATGTTCACTTGCTGTCAAATGTATTCCAACCCACTAATAGGTGCCAGTGTATGGAGCCTCTCTACTGTTGCCATTTAACGCCACTCTACAAGTAGTAACTTTGTTTAAACACATATTCCTGTAACAGTGTTAACTATAAAAATTGCTTAATGTTAACCTATAGGAAATAATGACAACAAAACACCTGGCAAAATGGTGGTGATGGCACTCACCTGGACACGGGAATAGGCCTTCTGTCCATGACGAATCTCCACCATGTCAGCCTCTCTGGGGAGGGGTACCAGCGGCGGCAGCCCCTGGCTTGAGTCCACCAGACGGCAGTTGACATAGAGCTCGGCAGTCATGGTGTTGCGTTGGAGGCCTCCCAGTCGCAGGATGATGGAGTGGCTGCGACCATCAGCCAGGTTGGCATTCTGCAAGTTTGCAGTGTGAACCTTCCCGTCTGCACGGACATATCGAACCAGCACTAGAGGAGAAGTGATTGATTATTTAGACAAGCAGGTATTACTCATGTGACAAATCCAATTGGAACTACCTGATACAGGAATCTGGAATTATTGATAGTTAAAACAACCGTGAGACATCTATTCCCGATTCACTATTTTGTGCCTCAAAGATAAAGGAAAAATATTTTAATCTAAAACAAATCAATTAAAAGGCTTTGAGTGCTTCATGTAAACACAACACTGATATCAGTGAGTGCCTGAATGAGCAATAATACAGTAACTACTGGCAGGGATGAGACATCCCCTAACCATTTAACCACACTGACTGATGCTGTATCACTGTTCTGAACTGTAAAAATCTATTAAGTACACACATCATTCAGAAATGACTATGTGGGATTTTTTGTTATTAAATATTCAATGAAATAAGAGCTATTTTATTCTTGGTAGTCTTTGTCCAACTGAGTATGTTTCAAAATCTGATGGTCCATTACTTTTTTTTGCCACATTACCTTGACTGCTGGGAAATGAGGACTCATAGCAAGCGTTTTCTGATTTTTTTTTTTTTTTTTTTAAACACAATGATATGTTTGAAGGGAAAATCAGTGACACTTCAGCACTGCATTCGGATAGAACTGAAACATGACCGCTAGAGGCCAAAAGATCTTACATGCAGATGTTGATGGCGACCTGAAGTCCATGACTCAATAAAGTTGTGAGAATTTGCACGCTTCACCTTTATTAATCTTCCCCATGACTGCAATCTCCAAGTACTTCCTGTTGTCCTGCTTGCTGTAGACTCCCATCAAGACGCCACCCAGTTTTGTTGGCAAGCGGAAGGTAGACACCACATAGATATCACTGAGCGCGCTCAGACTGCCCGACAGCTTTTCCACTGCCGCCATGCTTTGCTTGGCATCCTGAAGACTCAAGATGTCGATAACTGAGGATGAAGAAGGAGACTTGTTTCATTATAGATGATCTACAACCGGAGTCATAGAGTGATATGATGACAAACTGTAACCATCAATATAAGTCCTCATGGTGAGAGACTATCACCACAGCAACCATTCTGGATGCTGGCTGGCAAGTACACAGGTTATATCTTCAGATGTCAACAAACTTTTGACGTGCCTGCAGTTCTGAACAGTGGAACATCATGTATGTGCATGTAAAACACACTTAAGAAGTCTTTTATTGTGAAAGTCCAGTACAGAGAATGATGAACATGAGCATCCAGCATCCAGAAGGGTTTCTTGTGAAAGCTTAAACTGGACTACCAACTACTGATCGGGGAGAACAGCACCTCTATCGAATGATAACAGAAATGTTTTTTGTCCCCTCAACAGTCAAAAAAAGGTGAAAAAGTATTCTTGTGGTTTTATGTTTCTAATAGAAAATGATTTTTCAAGCACAATAAATCTCCCAATCTGGGTTCTGCATCCCAGGGGTCGAATCGACCGGATGTTCTGCGCCTTTATGGAAATGTAACCATCAAGATTCGGAGGAGGGAGAATTCGAAAGTGTTTTTGTGCAAGCATGCAGTTCGTACGATGTTAGTAAAGAAATGTCTTCTTTTTTTAATACATTAATAAAGTTTACCAATGTAAAAGCTGACCCTCTACCTCCCTCAAAGAAAAAAAATATATAAATAACACACAAAACGTATTCAAATTGTCACAGATGGGTTAATCCCAAAGAAAGAAAAGAAGATGTATCAATAAAAAGGAAAGTCTCGTTCTATTTATGTTATTCGGACATCTATTGATTGATTGGCTGATTATTGATCAGGTGACCGTTACTCCGGAACATTTTCGCGCTCCCGAACATTCGTTGATTTTCTCACAGAAACAGAACTACTTGAATATCTATTTTCTTACCCTGGACGTCGGGAACCGTCGCTGCAAGCCGAACACACAGGACGGACATCAGGGCAGGTACGAGGAATCCCGGACTCATGTCTGGAGCCGCGGAGGAGCAGCAGCACAGTGAAGAACCTCAGCTGACTGGATCCTGGTGGGGAACTCCTGCCGGCGTGGACGAGGGGAGGTGGGAGAAAGGACTCCTTGGAGTTGGACCCGCGGTGACACACCGGAGGGAGGACGGACAGACAGACAGAACGGACGGACAAACTTCAAGAGCGCAGCTGGAAACTGACGCCGGAGCGCGCAACCGGAAAAGCGCACGACTGGAGCGAGAAGTGAAGTGATGAGAGACTGAGGCGCCCCTGAGTGCTCCAGGAGACAACTCCTGGGGCCTCAGGAGCTCTTTCTCTCCTGATTTTGGAGTCATTCATTTTTATTTTAACAGTTTGATTTGTTTTAAACTCTTAATTTATGTCTTATACATCTGACTACCCCACCACCACCGCCACCATATATATATATACACTGTGCAGACATACACACACATACACACTCACACATATATATATATATATATACTGCTCAAAAAAATAAAGGGAACACTTGAACAACACAATGTAACTCCAAGTCAATCACACTTCTGTGAAATCATAGTGTCCACTCAGGAAGCAACACAGATTCATTTTGACTTGTTTTAAGGACATTACATCAAAGTTGGATCAGCCTGGAGTTTGTTTTTACACTTTAATTTTGAGTGTGATTCTTATCCAGACCTCCATGGGTTGATACAATTGATTTCCATTGATCATTTTTGTGTGATTTTGTTGTCAGCACATTCAACTGTGTAAAGAGCAAAGTATTTCATAAGAATATTTCATTCATTTAGATCTAGGATGTGTTTAAGTGTTCCCTTTATTTTTCTTGAGCAGTGTATATATATATATATATATATATCTTCGTGTCCTTTTGGCTTTTCCCTTCAGGGGTTGCCACAGCACACCAACCTTCTCCATCTAATTCTCTGTATCCTCCTCTTTCACACCAACTAACTTCATATCCTCTCTCACTACTTCTTTCAATCTTCTCTTTGGTCTTCCTCGAGACCTCCTGCCTGGCAGCTCCAATTCCAGTA
This sequence comes from Fistularia commersonii, assembly GCF_037954325.1. NCBI lineage: Eukaryota > Metazoa > Chordata > Actinopteri > Syngnathiformes > Fistulariidae > Fistularia > Fistularia commersonii. The sequence goes on along the minus strand of NC_141294.1, from coordinate 6,309,449 downwards.
TATATATATATATATACACAGAATATATTTACCAATATGTTCACTATCCCTCCTTGTCAATGACTGAACCATCTCAGTCTGGCTTCTCTGACCTTCTCTCTCTCTCTCTAACGCCTAACGCGCCGTCCCTCTGATGGACTCATTCCTGATCCTATCAATCCTTCTCACTCCTAAAGAGAACCTTAACATCTTCACCACTGCAACTTCTAGCTCTGCCTCCTGTCTTTTCGTCATCGTCACTGTTTTACATATATATATATAAATGTATGTATGTCGGTATGCTTGGGGGCCTATCAATCAGATTTAAAAGAAATAAGGGACATAATTATTCAAACTGTTAAAATAAAATAAAATAAGCAGGAAAAAATATTGTCTGCCTTGTTCCTGTAACTCATTCAAAGATTCGTTGTGTTCACTGTCAAGTGCACTATAAGTGTTACTTTGCTGTCCACAGTGAAGCCTGATAGTTTGAATGGGTGTTAGAAGGAGATACATTGGTTGATCTGTAGGGACAAAACAATAAATAATAAACAAAAGGATAATAAGTGCAGTGCAAATTAAGAAAGTGCAAATAGAAATATAAGCAGTAAGATTCAGTACTGGATGTACAAGTTGAGAGTACAGTTTGAAATGTACAATTTGGTGTAAAATCACAAAGTGCAAGCTGAATTTAAAGTTATGTAACAGATAACCTGGTTAAACTCATTAAGTGATTGCACACTTTAGTAAAACTTTATTTTCATTGCACATGTCACAGGTATAGAGCAATGAAATAGATTTCAGTGTTCAACCTGTCCAAGAAACATAAAAAGACAGTGATATAATAGGGGCATTGAATGAAAACTAAGGTGAAAAACTGGGGGTGCACTGTGGTATTAGTAAAAAAAAAAACTCAGCACATAAGACCCATGATAAAAAGACATTACAACAGTACTCAAAGACTTGCACATGTTGGAGGGGGGATGTTGGGGAGGGAAGGTGTCGCAGCGCAGACACTGGAGGCCATACATGCAGCCAAACAGTCGTGTCGCACCGACCCACCGCATGCTGCTCTGCAACGAGGGAAAGGAGGGCGGGGGGTGGGAACCAAGAAGGCGTTAAGTTGACTGTGTACGTTTATGTATAAGCCTGTGGACTTCATCTCCACTCAGTCCCACCCATTTGTCTCTACTGCCTGATAACTGACGACACAGACACAGCCGTTGCCACGGAGACAACTTCAGAGTTCTGATACAAAAACGAAGTTTGCAGGTGGAAAGGGTTGGGGGTGTGGGTGATAGGGGGAGTATCTTGTCTGCATAGCATCCAGGAGAGCAGAAATTCAAGCCTTCCAATGCTAGCTGTGGGGGCTGATGAAGATGTCCATTGTTTTGCGTAAAGGCAGACACTGTAATATTCTATCTGCCTTAAGTCTCTGTGGGTCACCCTGTAGCTCTGATTCAGTCGCCAGAATTTGGTGGCCAATTCCCACCGAGCTGAGCTGACAACCGCTCCCAAGTTTACATCCATTCTTGCAAAGAGCTCCTTCTATGACATTGCTCGCCTATCTAATTGGAGGATTTAATTGAACTTTGTATGAGAAAGGGCCACAAACAGGTGTGTGTATGAGGGCGATCTGTTTTGTTTATTTTGGATGTAGCAGCAGGCCATTCATAAGACTGCCTCCCTCTTATCCATTTTCTTAATTTACTCAAAACTTTACTATATGTAAGCAACTGGTCTGAGTGGGTATCGCACATACTTTGTGGATTTTCAGGGAGAAACTAAGCTGTGTTATGATGTGGTTATGATGCATATAAAGTCTAACTGCCCCTCTGATAATGAGTGTGATACACTTGCACGTTTATAATCACAAGTTGAACTGAATGCATTACACCAAGCATAATATGCGGCAGATAGCAACATGATCATAAAAATATAGTTAACACATAACGGTCAACACTGCGCACAAGCGGCAGAGCTTATGATGGGTGGGGTTTAGCCATCAAAATCAAATCACATTTGTTTGAATGATTTTACAGACACCACTCATGGTGAGTTAAGAAACATTCATACATTTTAATTTCCAAAATTATGTAAAATATCATTTATCTCACAAAAAAATGAGATTCTTCAAAATTTAGCGAGGAATTTTGAGAAACAAGAATTAATAACTAAAAACTCAATGTCCAACAAATAAAAATTAAAGTAAGACAGAAGTGGTATCAAAATAGTGTCTTAATAGGGAACGTTGCAAGAAATTACATCCCACCAACAAATAAAATCTATTCAATCTAAAATATAGTAACAAAATATCAATGAGGAATTTAAAAATGAGCAAAAATGTAACAAAAAAATTAATTGGATGCAAAATGTTCAACTACAGCTTAGAAAGCAAGAGAATGTACACACTAATGATTCTGTATTTGATTTCTTTAGTTTAATTGAAGAATTCAAAGGGATCAAATCCTCTTCACATATCTGAAGCGTTAAGGTTTCTATCTGCCGTAGTTAAAAAAAAAAAAAACAGCACAGGAAAACTGTGCAGGTTTTCCCATCTCAAGTTATCAGAAACAAACAGTCCTGGACAAACAGCAACAGTGAACCAGGCATAGGAATGGTGTGGAGCATCCAGACAACCTTCAGAATTAAATTAAAAATAAATATACTTTTAAAATTATAGTATGAGTCTTGAGGTCATAATTAACACACTTGTTTCTAATTATTTGCATATCAATTCGATTTTCTGGTCAAGACCGTTGACTTGTAGTAATAATATATACACACACACACACACACACACACATCTATATATCTATATCTATATATATATAGATATAGATATATCTATATATATATATATATGTACATAGATAGATATATGATATATATATAGAGAGAGAATATATGTATACATATTTAGACTGAAATACAAGAATATATATGGAATTTAGTTAGTCTAAATTTAACAGCTTTTTGTTCCGCTTTTACTGAAATTTCTGAAACTTGAAATTAGACATGTTTTGAATGAGTCAATATGGAAGGACTCATAAAATCCACTCTGCTTGTTCTGGGGCTCAGTTTGATGCAGTGAGTGTGCAGCCAAACCAGGAATCAGTGTGAGAACATAGTGACTGGCTCTGATGATCAGTTTATTATCAATCAATAATTACTGTATCTCTATCTCCCTCTTCAAAATCATGCCAAGTTTTTTTATTTTTCCCGATTTGACTGGAAAATGTTAATGATCTAGTTTTCCCTAAGCTGTCCTTAATATATTTCTATAAAATTCACAGAGCTTTACACCACTTGAAAAAATACCATCAGCAAGTTGACAAGTTGACTTAAAAATGCAAGGAAATCGCAAAATATCTGAGTTAAAAAAGAAAGAGGAAGATAGAAACACATTTTTACTACAGAATGATGTGTAGTTTTCGAGTTGCATATTTAAGGACAGCAGCCTTTTTCACATCTATAGAATTTGAGGGTTTTCGTTTGATTTTCTGGTAAACTATGACTTATTTAAATCTTTTATCTATGACTTTGTGAATGTGCTTACTTTCTCAAGAAAAAACAATTTTCATTTAAATAGTTTACTGTCATATCTTTTGCGCTTGTGAGTTTGAACCAATTAAATATTTTTAAGGGTTTAAGCTGCTGAGTTAAATTTTTATTTAGTTTAATTCATGAAGTACTTTGGAAGGAAAACCTACATAATGAGTAATTAATTGAGTTAAATCCTCAAGCCGAGTGATGGATTCCTTAGATCGTTCTGGTGGCTGGTCAGGTTTGTCAGGTGGGGGAGGGGCTTCAGGAAACTAAAGCTCTTTGTGCAGCTGAGCTGGCGTCAGTCTGGGAAACATGTCCAATGTGGAGTCTGTTTGTTTCTGATTCCACAGAGTCGCCATGGAAACCTGCCTTTAACAGCAGGTGAGGGGCGGGGGACTCCAGTCTGACCTCCTCTCTCTGCTGTCAGAGTCTAAAACAGTGATGACGGAAAAAACAATGCTCACGGCGTCCAATGAAAGAATTCAACTTGGGAAACTGTTTCCAGATCAGCTTATTAAAACACACACACACATACACACACTCACAGCAAGATTCCTAAGTGATATCGTTGTGTGCAGCTGTCCGTCCCCGGGGTTTTTCGTCCCGGTCAGGACTGGAATTGGGGGTGGGGGGTGGGCTGAAGGGCCAGTTTTGATCTGCATGTGGAGAGGAGGGTCAGATTTTCCTCCTGACCCCCCCTCCCCTCCCGCACCCCTCCCACTACATTGTCTGAATCAAATTATGTTGAAGACTGATATATTCTGCCCCTGGTGGGCAATGTTCCCAACCATTCCCTCCTTACTTTAGTTCCCCCAAATCCCTCAGGCTCATACGGTTTCAATTCATTCCCTCAAGGTCGTAATAGTAGCCAAACATCTGTAAATCATCTGTTCTCAAAACATTCTGTGCTCATTTGTTTGTTTGTTTTTTTTAACCATATCAGTCATTTTAGTGTCCAAGCATCATACATCTTCTACACTTTTTAGTGCCAGAACAGCTTACACTCAGTCTTAATCATCCGAGTTCATTGGATATTTCCATCAGTTTCCAAACATACAACTTAAGGTCAAGAAAGGTCAATGCACTTCCTAAAAATTTGATGTCAATCTAAGTCCTGATAATAACATACTCCTAGTTTTGTTTCTGACTACCCTGTTCAGACTATTGTATTTTGGGGGTTAGTGTAGTGCTCACTGATCACCCACTCATTTCTAATTCCCAAACACTGCTGAATGCTCAATTTAGTTCATAAAAAATCCAACTCTTTTTGAAACAACTCAAAACAAAAAACAAGAAAACACTGCTAATTTTGACAATCCGAAAGTCAAGTGCTCCATATAGTTTTAAACGGCTAGGTTGCTTTTTAGTTAATAAATATGTCTGGTACCACAGTGACCATTTAAGAGATAAATAATTAAAAACAGAAACGATGTGTTCTGTCTACAGATTTATTTGTCTCATGGTCATTCTTGGTATTGTAAGTCACAACAAAGAACAAAAAATGCCTGTGCTGTTCTCCATGAAAAAGTATATGGAGATAGATAAGTTAAAACAACACAAAAAATGTTTTATGAATGCCATGTTTATCCAGAAAAAGTTGATTATTCGATTCTGCTGTGTTGTTAGCGAGTGCTAAAATCCACCTCATGACAGCGGTATTGCTCAAGATGTCATGAAGATTGACTTTTTTTTTTTTTTTTCTCCATTTTCTTTGGTGATGCAATGCTCCAATTACTTATCGGTACTTCATAAAGTTCTTTTGATGCAACATCACTCGTCACCCTCGTCCTCGTGGTCATGAGATCCAAGGGTCTCAAGGTCTGACGGCTCCTCCAGTGCCTCCTGTTGGATGTGTTGGATAGATACCATGCCGGTCAGCAGGGCGTAGCCTAGCATAGCGCTCAGAGCTACAAGCACTGACAAGAACTGCTTCCGCCTCTTGTTGGGAACGTTGTCGAAATCTCCACCTTCAGGCGGTGAGGTCACCTTTTGACTGGAGCTCTCTATAGAAGCAATGGACACAAGGAGGTTGCTGTCATGTTAAGCAATTCATTTTGGAACTTGAATTAACAGGGTAATTTCAGTTCCAAAATACTCATATTCAGTGCTTTCACCAAATACTAGTTGTTTAATCAAACTTCCCAGGCTCATTTTTAGTTACCAAACACTTCATTTTCAGTTTATATTTCCAAATCCCGAATTGTCGTCACATTCTGAATGTCTAGGGTTTACTTTGGTCCTTAACGTCTCCACCCTTAATTTAACATTAAATGTCTAATGCTTGTTCCAAGATACATAATTTTCTCCAAAGTTCCATGCTGGCTTCAGTATTTTAATGTCCCTTGTTCACTATAACTTGTGAGATTTTGACAAAATCCTCAACAAGCATTAGCGCGTACCTTTTAATATCCTGTATTCATATTATTTGCCATTATGTGATTTGCTGACAAGATTTCAAAAACATGGCCAAAAGCATTAGAAAAGTTAAAACTCTGAAACATTTGGCCAATTTAAAAAAAATAACAATAATAAAAAAAAAATAAAATAAAAAAAATAAAATCGAGCAGCATTTTTTCTTGGGTGAATAAATTAATTCCTTCCAGCATTCTCTTCTCAATGGGGCTTCGTCTTTCTCGCATATCGAGGAAAAAAAATCCATGTGGTGTTTGATCTACATCCCGAGATAATCTGGTTGACGCTCAAAGTTGATACAACCTCACTGGATGAGGTCATGCAGACTCACGAGGTTTGAGTCCAAAACATCTGTGCTTTAATACTACTGGACTATGTGGCTCGACAAGTCTCTTTGGTCCAGTTAGAACCTCCAAAATGTTCATTTGAAAAGAAAAACAAAGTTAACTGGTACTATGAAAACATGTTTTCAAAAAGAAACAAGTGAATATTCAGGTGGTAGTTTCTCAAGCCAGACTACTGATAATATAGTGTTAGACTAAAGACTGGAAAACTAAACATAAACCTTCTAAGATCTCTGCAATATTACAGTTTAATAAAACATGCTGCTACTATGTACTGATTTTTGACTACATGACCTATACAAAACCTCTGCTGCTATATCTTTTTTTTTAGTAAATGTTGAAATCTACTGTGGACCTTATTGTTCAATCGGTTCTGCCTATGATGGCTGACAGGTCTCAGCCATCATAGGCAGCAATTAAATTACTTGATCAATTGAACTAACAGTGGACGAGGCTGCTTGAAATATATCGTGCCCCAATATCTGCCTGATTGTTTCACTTTAGATTCAGGCTATTGTGTTTTCATGCATTTTTCTTGAACTGATTATTTTATGTCAAAGCAGATTCTACTTATATCAGTAAGGTATGGAGAGGATTCAGGAAACATTATCCCTGAAATTGTACCATACAGCAGTTATTTATTTATGCTGTAGTGGGGATTGTTAAAATGGAAATTTGTCTTAATGTCACAGATTGCAACTAAATGGCAACACCCAAGCACACTGCTTTATGTGGTGGCTCACCTCGGCCATCTCTAGGGAAGTAGAGCAGGAGGATGTTGGTGCAGAAGTTGGTAAGGTTGTCAAGGGATTTCAGGTGCTGCTGCAGTTTCCCACAAGGCAAGTTGCATTTCAAGATAGGCGCCAACTGACCGAAGACGTAGGCGTCCAGAGATGAAGGCCTGGAACCCAATGCGGACTTGAGTCAGTTACCAAACTGATCGTTACAATATACTTTTTTAATGTTTTAAAATTTGTAAAGTGTAAAAGCTGTCACAGCTCCATGTGTGAGGATGAGGTGGTGTAGAGTCATAAGAATCAGAATTTTCAGAAGACAAATGCCCATCTGTGCAGAGAACATCTACTGAAACACACTTACGAGTCACCAAAGAAGAACTTGTGGGACCCAAGACGTTGAGAGAGCAGGTTCATGCATTCTGCTGCGTCACGGTACAACTGCAATAAAGACACACACATACCTTTACCAGCAAATTGAAATGTCCACACCGTGGGATGACGAAAGGAATAATCTACTCTATACAGACACAAAACATGTCCTGTTCCCATTGCAAGTGGTAGAAGTCCAGCTAAGGTAACATATAGCACCCCACAGTGGGACCCCCCAGCTGATTCTGGTGATAGACATACATTCCACGGACCAGGAGTGTTGTTTATCCAATTTCAATGGCAGCAGTAGTACGATGGCCCTCTGAAGGACTCATAAGAGTCAGACAGAAATCCCTGTCTTGAGACTTTGGCTTCTGAGACAGACGTTAAACACATCAGTGAGGTCATGTGGAGGTCATCTCTTTGTAAACACTTATATTTGGTTCAGATTTATGAGAGAGAATCCATTTGATTTTTTAAAACCCTTTAATTCATTTGGGTTCAGTCAATAGCACAGATTTTTTCTGAGTCTTGAATTAAGCTAATATCTCTCAGCTAAAAAGAACCATCCATTTTATGAATGAGTTCAGCAATAAAGCCAAGCCATAAAGATTACAAGAAAAAGGTCAAGATTTAACAGAGCTGTAGGCAGCCTGTTGACTTGCATTTTTGACCCAATGCAAGTTAAAAACTTACATTTTCATTATTAAAAATTATAATTAAAGGTCGGTTCAACGATCCTTTGTTAGATTTCCAGTAGATATGGTATGGGTAAAGGCTGAAGAAGACATTCAAAGAAAACAGGGGAAATTAGACTGTTGGTCATGCTTGCTAGAGGCAAACCTGACACTCAAATATATTTTCTAGGAATTAGGTGGGGGTGAAACCTGACTATTGTACTATGAATTGACAAGACTTTGCTTCAAATGAAGTCAACACAAAAATACATGAATCTCACCACTGGTTTTCCCTCATACCTAAAGAGTTTTCATGCTGACGTGTTCTCTAATGATGCTCTCTGAACAACTCCTGACCTCTGACCTTTTCCACAAATTGTTCCGTGCCAGCAGTTTTCCAGCCGAAAGATCTGCTGCGGAAAGTTTTCCTGTCCTCGTAAAATTTGTTCCGACGACTTCAGGATTCAGAACACATGGAAATAATCTCTGGGTAAGAGCTGGAACTCCATGTAGCTGCAGCACCTTCTGAGGTTACTGTAACAGGTCGACTCACAATACAGACATGACGTTCTGTCCTCACCTCCTACTTTAACTCCTATCTTTGGCCTCACACTACCTGTAAAACCCATTCAAGATGATGACATTCAGTCCCAAGCTGGCTCACCTCCTTTTCCAACTCCTCTCCAGCTTCAAGGCCCTCATCTCCACGCAGCAGCCGTAGTTTGTCCAGCTGGTGGCGCTGCATCCGTCCAGGTAGGAAGAAGTTGAGGGGGAATGGCAGGTGTTCAGCATACCAGCGGCGAGTCACATCCACATAGTTCTTTGGCTCGACCCAGAAGGCATAGATCTACGATTGAGGTGCAAAACATGAACCCTGGGGAAATTGGGTTTGGTTAACAAAGGACAATACTCACCAAAGCAGGAGCAAGTTTCTCTTCCATCAGGGAGATGAAGGCTAGGCTGTCAGCTCCCTCCTTTGCGGATAGGTCATAGTCTGCATTGTATTTCTGGAAAACAGAAACCAGTATGTAAAACAAATGCATTGAGTGGGACCTAAATTAAGACCACTTGGGCTAAAATCCTCAATTTTTCTGAAGGTGTCCTTGAGCAAGGATGAAAGGAGGGAAAACCTAGAGGGAGTTCAGAATTTCAAAAATCGTTTGATTTTTCAAACACCTCTAGCTTGCACAAAACAGTTCATCTCCAAAAAACGATAAAACACAAGACACAAAATCCCTTCATTTCTCATCACCCAACGCTTTCAGATAGGATCCTTTTGCATCTGCAGCATTCATGGTTATGGAAAATTGACTGTATCTTAGCAGTCATTATTAGCCTCATTATTGCACGACAGAACAGATATTGACCTCCTTTTCACATCTCTCCACTTTTGCCAACCACTGAGATGCAACTGTCTTTGACAGTCATACTATCATATGATGACGGCAGTAAAACCACAGTGGATGATGACAGTAATGGTCTGACATCACAGACAGCTTGTAGAGGTGGAAGTTGATCCCATCAGTAGAGCGTGAAGCTCCTTCAGCAGCCCCTTTGTCCATATGGTTTCTGACCAACCTACCGCAGTGTGAGGCCCCGCAGCATGCTGGGTAATGGCTTCCAGCTGCCTGCTCATTGCGCAGGCTTCTGCAGAGGAAAATGTGGGTCAGAGAGACTGAGTCTGCAGAAAACAGCAACTGAAGGTCAGGATAGAAGCTCTTTAAGACGTCAGTGGCTGGTCAGATGCTCGTCTTTGAGGAAAATCTGAGGAGGAGGTACCTTGTTTCTACTGGCATCTGATTCAGGGAACAAACTGAGGTGCTCAAGATTGTAGTACTGAAAATAAATATCACTTGAATCAATGTGAAAGCATTTACAGAAATTGATCTCAACAAAGACATATACTCAGCTTCCTTCACATACACCTGATACTGTGTGTAGGAGTTAGAGATGATTTTTCAAGCCGGTACTGAAATCAACACAATCAGCGGGTACTCCCAAATACTGAAAAAATATATTATCAACATCAAAAAATGCTAAAATGCAATGTTATGGCATAAAAGAAAATTACAATAGAACACACCTTAGAGAAAAATATACATTTCGGTACCTGATATCAGTATTTAAATCGTTAAAGTCTACATTGTAAAAATACTATGACAACCTCAGTCATGTCCAGTTTAGTGACTTCTGAGTACATGTTAAACAGAAAATTTTTAAAAAAATGACTTGAAGATTTGGAAAAGAGAAAAAAAAGACAGATTTGTACATAATTATCAAAATATTTATTTTGTTGTCCATAAAAAAAGAACTCTGAAAGAGAATGCAAAGCGAAACAAATATTTTTACAGCAATTGCCCATAATTGCTCAAGAAAATGACTTTGAAATGTCATTCATTATCTACTGTCAAATCTTAACATACCAACTCGACTAAGTTCCTTCATTTCTTCTCTCATCCAGGAGGCTTCTTCAATTTTAAAGTTCTAGAGAACTTCAAAGAAACAAACTATGTCCTGTTACCAGCATATGCCTTGACAAAAATAGACCATGATCTGGATGACTGAGACCCTGAAAAGATGTGCGCGCGCGCGCACACACGCACACGCACACGCACACACACACACACACGCACGCACGCACGCACGCACGCACGCACGCACACACACACACACACACACACACACACACACACACACACACACACACACACACACACACACACACACACACACACACACACACACACACACACACACACACACACACACACACACACACACACACACACACACACACACACACACACACACACACACGTGTAGAGTAGTGAACTGATACCTGTTTCCGCAGGTGGATGATCATGTTAGACGGTCTGGACAGAATGTCTTTCTGGTTGGTCCTTAAAGCAGGAAGGGAACCTGTATATAACACAGTGAGTGACTTTTCACGCTGCGCTGTGTGCCCTTCCCTGCCCGATACTGCAGTTCATTACTTAGAAGGAGGCAGCTTACCACTGGGACTCCTCCAGGGGTTGGAGATCTTGTGAAGTTTTAATGGTGCTCCAGCAAACTGTGCATAGGCCTTTGGAGACAGCACCAAGAACCAGAAACATGTTGAAAGTTCAGACACGAATAGTATTTTCAAAACAAATGCTTATGAGGCTATGAAACGTCTTTCAGCCGACTGACCGAAAATGTCCTTGCTTTTATCAATCTGTTGGGATATTGAAACCTTGTAATGATTTTGTTGCAGGAAAGGAAATCGATAAACAGAGACAATGAGTCTTTTTTACAGTAACAAAATCACTAGTTGTAGTTGTTCAGTTTGGTTGGAATGAGAGGCTCCTAAGCCTCAATTTTGGTGGTATCCTCTGTACTCTGTTCCATTAACCACTGACTCTAAATATAGAGCATTTAACAAAATGGCCACATCTACAATGTTTTCAATGCTAGAATTTCATTTAATCTCAGTCTTTTTACTGACTGATTAACATTGAATGAACAATAAGTCATTTATTTATGTCATATTTCATTATGGTGTTTTGTCCTCAGATTTGTATAAAGCTTGTTCTGCTCGGCTTTGTCATCAGTGTCACAAAAAAATATAGGAAGATATTTAGAATACAGTTCCACTCCACACAAATAGGGTTGTAAGATATCCATTTTTATGCTGACCCCTCAATGTGCGCCTGCTGACAAAACGTAAGTGAGTAAAACATTATCTGACAAAAGTCTGTTTTCATCAAACGTTCCAGCCAGGTGGATCACTTCTGGAATAAGGCCTGATGTGGCCCACCCCTGAAGTCAGGCAAAAACATCTCCATAACACACTAATCAGGCTGTGTGCACGACCACCTCCCTACCCTTTATTAGACTTGGCTGGAGTCTGAGCAAGAGAGGAGCCAGGAAGAACGTTTGGAACCATAATTTCCAAATGATAAAACCTAATCCAGAACTGGGAATGGAATGACGCAATCCTTCCCTAAAATGTCTGGAGCTTCAGTCTGTTTTGAGTTTTGAAGAAAGATAGCAGGTGTGGAGTGAAATGGTCACAGCATGTTCAGACATGCAGTTTTTACAGTACATGTTTGGGATGACTCAGTCTTCTGGAAATTGAGGCAAAAAAAAAAGTGTTGAGGGCCTTGTTCGGCTTTTATAACCAGAGAAAATGAGGAAGAATTTCCTCATAAATCTGCAGCCGTGACGTCAGGGTTTGTTCCAGTTGCTCTGATACACAGATGGATGTTGCCTTCAACTCCCTGTGCAGCAGAAAAATTCTGACAAAATAGTCCAAATACAGATTCTGCCATGATGCACTTGAACATTGGTCATTTGAGTTTAAATAAATCCATTTGAGTCCTTTTGTTTTTGTTGCTAATCCTATAATGTCACAGAAAGGAAAGTTAAATCCTGGATTGGGTCCAAACCATAATGGTTCTGTTCCAGCCCTCAAGCAAGACTTATAAAAAACAAACATAGTGCAAAGAAAACAGAAGAGTCAAATTGCTGAGCATTAAGACTCTCTCGTTTTGTCCCATTTTTACAGAATTTTTTTAAATGAATTGTGAGTTTGACCTTCCCAAAGTGGCCAATCACTACAGACTTAAGTTATTCTCATTTTAACTATTCTTTCAACAGAACAAGGACTTATGTTCTGAATCTACGCAAGTAAGAAATTAAGAAGAAAAAAAGGCCGATGGAATAACAAATGTTGTCAAAATTCAGTCATAATCCATCACCTATTCTGAGTTGGAGAAAAGTCGAGCTCTTAAATGTTAAAATGTAAACAGATATTCAACTTTTCAAGAATGTACATGGATAAGACATTTCAAAACATCAAAACCAAACCTAGGAGAGCAAGTTGGTTAACAGGGACATTTCCTATTTTCTAAAAATTCACTGGATGTTTTTTTTTAACTCAGAAATTAATACAATATGTAACCAGAAAAGGGGTACAAATATCAGCAAGATATTTCCTGAAATAAGCAACAGTTTCAATAAATGCTCTTAACTAAAGCAGCAGCAGCTACAACAATCCAGTTGTGAGCTGTGGCGATAACAGAAATGGGTAATTAATTTTGGGTGAATATGTGTGAGGAAGAGGAGCCTGAGACAGACAGGAAGCATCACTGGCGTCTGTGGTTCGAGGTGACAGGTCCAGGCTGGAATCGTCCATCCGAAAGCAGTTCAGTAAAGACATTTAATGACGGGTTAGTTTAACAGCAACTAGAGATGCCAAGTTATTGAGAGTCCAACAGCGCTTCATTTACAATGTACTTTTCACTGCATGTGTGTGAACAGGTGAAGCCTGAATTTGTCCAGGCAAATTCTGAGGAACATTGATTCAACTAAGAACAACCTGGAAATAATTTTAGCAAACACTGATATCGACCATGAGCAGACTGGCTGCTCATGACGACTGGCTTCAAGTCCCCCCCTTCTGTGACCTCATACTATCCTTCTAGTTTCTTTTCTGTCTGTTTTATTTATTTATATGCGCATATAAATTTACTTGGTGAAAAATGATGGGCAACTATTTCCCTTTCATTTAAAATAGGGAATTTACCTCCTTTCAGTTGAAGAAATCATAGCCACACATCATCTCTTCAATGTTTAAGTATCTTGTCAACTGGAAACAAGCTTTATTCCTCACTTTTATTCATTTGATTGTTCTAAATCATTTCCATTAATTTGAGGCAGATTTTCATATAATTTCATATCATTTCTTGCTTACACCAGTTGTTTTAACACAGCTTCTGGAGTCAAATGGTTGTGAAGAAACCACCCATAGCAATCCAGTATGATAACCACAAAATACAGAAACCAACACAAATCAATGTTGTGCATCTAAGCAGTCAACACAGGATGTATCCTCATGGCAAAGGACAAGCAAGGCAATGCGCAAGAGAACCTTAAAGCTCATGAACAATAACCAAAACCGTTGGTACAAATTTACCATGTCGGGACGTGAAGCTGACCCATTCCAAAGATCCTGCTGTTCTCCATAAGAAGACTGTCTTGTAATAGGAAGCTTAAAGACCATTCATTTCTTGTGCGAGTTTGCAATGGTTCGAAAGGAAGTAAAAGGACACTGACCTCACCAGGAAATGTTTTATGTAGATCGTTAATCTAATTCACATTTTTTTCATTTTCAGAAACACAGCTATTGTCTTATCAGAGACAAAATCTTCCCAGTAACCAACTCTTCTACTTCATTGTTTGGTTTTCTATTATGTGGTGATCATTGATTGCACCTTGTGTTTTCTTATCTAAGATTTTAGTTTGTGATTTTCCTGTGCTTTCCTATTTTGAAGATGTATTTACTCAGTCACTGCTGCTATTTGGCCCATAATGCTGTCTCAGTTGAAACTGCTGTACTCCAACTGCCCTACCTCAATTGGCCGACTGTTGTTCTACCTCAGGAGACACATTAGACATTTTTCCTAGAGCTCTCTGCAGCTCCTGTGAGCTCAACAGTGGGTATGTATCAATGATTTTTTAAGTAGCACTTGCTCACTCCCCATCTGCCTTCAGTCATGCATCATGTATGTCAAGTGAAGTTCTTTGGGCGTCAAAATATACACTGAAATGGGCAAAACCTTTGAGACATACATTTCCATTGTGCTAACAGGAATTTGTAACATTAACCTGATGCTAATGTTACACATTAACATAGTAAAACAAGGTGGTGAATATTAGGAGGATCACTTCAATTTTTGATAACTGGCCAATAATTAAAATGGCCACAGGGATTCCCTCAATGAGAAAAGAGTGCAGGATAAGTAAGTGCAGGCTTCTCAAAAGTGACTGGAAATGCAGTCACCGTTTTCTTACTTTCCAGCCGCTGCATCATTACCCAGAATCCCCCGCTGCTTGCCACTCAGATCTCAGTCCAACACAAACACACTTCACCCTGCTTTAATCCTACGGGGCCCTCTGTGCGGTTTGCAGGCGGGACCACTGTCAGCACACACTCAGGAACACATCTGTCACCGAGACACCGGTTGTCTGCGGTATCGCAAACTACTCCATAATGAACAAGCCACCAATTTTACCACAAGCTGCAATGAGAGGAACATTAACCAGGTGACTGAAGGCTGATCAGAAAAAAAAAAATAGATCCACAAACACTAGACTTTACTCTCAACTGCTGACCCTGAACCCCTATTTGATAGAAAAGGGAAAATAAATCAGCTTAATAGCTCAATAGTGAGGTTTAGAGCAAACATTTTCATTTTTCTAATCGAAAAATTGTATTTTCATCTTTCTGACTGAAAATTTCACTTTTGTGCAAACAGTCAGATTCAGAACATTCTCATGAATTTGTGGATGAATATGTGTTTGTGTTGGAAAATAAAATGGCTTAATAGCTCAATGGGGAGGTTTAGAGCAAACATAATTGAAAACTTATATTTGAATTTTTCTGACTGAAACTTAACTTCTTCTGTGCAAACAGTTGAATTCTGAAGATTCTAATGAATTTGTCGTTGTGACCACTGAACGGGCCAGATGAGGTAATGTTTCACATTTAGACAGACATTTAAGAGTTCCTTTTATCGTAGCTTATGGCTGAAACATATAAGTTTTATTTTTCATACTTTATCCTGCTCAAATACTTGAATAAAATTCTCTGATATCAAGTCTAATCACTTGTTATTTCTTTCTACTCAGCAATTGTGGTAAAAAACATGTACTGCATTCAACACCACTTAGATTACTGAACAAAATGGTTGAAAAATATAAAGATTAATAAGATAATTTTTTTTATAGGGCGTACTGATCAATAATTCCTGTGGAAAAATAAGAGAATTCTAAATATGACTTTTTTATTTTTTTTTATCTATTTTTTTTTCTAGTTTGTCAAGCAGAAGCAAGTGTTTTTTCAGCACCTCGCAGTACAGCAGTAATATTACTGATTGTTCACCAATTACTCAGTACAGTACTACAACAGTGCTTTTCTTCATCTATTTTTTATTCACTGCCCAGGGATTTTTTTTGACTATTACCGGTATATGATCTTAACAGTAAAAAGATTTCTGACAACCAGGACTTATGAAGACCATCCTTTGCTACCGCCTGCTGGCGCTTCGTTGTATAACAAATTATTTTAAGAAATTCCATGAGACAATCAGGCAGGACTAACAGTTACCTCCAGAAAATGTCAGGCAGCAACAAAAACAACTGGAACATCAGACACGTGGAAAAAAATGAACGAGTAGGCATGTCATTTTATTTAAAACTACTTGATTTACGTAATTCTCTTGCCATCTTAGCGCAAAGGTAAATGATAACGTGTAGACTTTTGAAGGATGTCTGGATTTAACAATAACAAAACGAGTGAGGAGTAAATGTGAGTCCGGACAGAGTAATGTGTCATCCCTGTTGAATGGGTTGGATGTAGTGATGAGATTAGGCCGAGTGTGACCGCGAAACTTTCTTTGGGATTTTGGAGTAAATATAGTCATTTGAAAAACATGCAGTATATTTCTGCTATAAATGATAAGGTATTGGATGAAGTGCTTTTAGTTGTACCGTGAAAATGTTTGTGTGTGTCGCAAAACCGCGTTGCATTAGTCGCATGAAGGTTACACACACCCAAGACTTTCATTCTCACGCACATATGCCGAGTTTGTCTTCCTTTACAAGCTAACCTCCACCACGAGACCTTTCGTTCATTCTTAAAAGTACGAAACTCAAGATTAATCGTCACTGTCGATCACACTTAAATTTCATACATTATCTGAACTCATAAATGTACCAAGTGCTTTCATCAGTGAAACGTCACCCGTTTCTCATTTAGAGGCTAGCAGGCTAACACAGCGGCCACCGTGAGCTTTTTCCACGCAAAAGGCCGTGACACGCAGCCAGTGCCGTGGGCCGCTGTGTCGGTAACACAACCCGTTGTCGTTTCGATCGAAGACTCACCAGAACTACCAAGCAGTCGGTGCTGACAGACGGTAAACCCCAGTCTCCTTCCCAACAAAATAACTCATCGGGCGCCGCCATTTTCAGCGCCGGCGGAAGTGGAATACCGGCGCGTCTTCTTCTTCTTCCTCTACTTCTTCGTGTCTGTGACACTTTGCTGCCCTCTGCGTGTCAGCTGAAGAACGTCACTACTAAGTGGAAGCTGCGATTTGCGAAAGGGGAGGACAGCTAATTGCTTCACGATGTATCCGGATGATGGTGTGATGCAACTACAAATGCGCAATGCAGCAGCTGACTACCGTCACATGTGTGGTCACATCCCATCAGTCAAGTAATGCATTTCGATTTCCCGCTCTCAACAACATTAACAGCGTATGTATAAACAAATACATTTTTACATTTTATTAACAATATTCCTTTTCAAAACTTGTTGGGGTATCGCTCAATCAGCCAGTTATTTTGAACACACTGATCACATCAGCCAACCTAATCCATCAGCTTCAACTCTGATTTGGCAGATCACTGTCCTCCAAGAGCACAAAGAATATTATCCTCTCTTGCTTCTTGCTCTAGTATCGAAGACTATCAGGGAGACAGGTTGAAAAGTACTGAGTGTGTCATCTGGAAGGAAAGTAGACAAGGAGACTTGGTGGTGGAATGAGAAAGTGCAGGAGTATATACAGAGAAAGTGGTTAGCAAAGAAGAAAAGAGATACTGAGAGCACTGAAGAGAACAGACAGGAGTACAGGGAGATACAACGTAAGGTAAAGATAGAGGTAGCAAAGGCAAAACATAGGGCGTATGATGACTTGTATGCTTGGTTGGACAGTAAGGAGGGAGAATGATCTATACAAGTTGGTGAAACAGAGATAAAGATGGAAAGGATGTACAACAGGTCCGGGTGATTAAGAATAGAGAGGGAAAGGTATTGATAGATGCTAGAAGAGTGATGGAAAGATAGAAAAAATACTTTGAAGAGCTGATGAATGTGGAAAATGAAAGAAAGGCAAGGGTAGAAGAGGTGACTATTGTAGACCACAAAGTAGCAGAGATTAGTAAAAGTGAAGTGAGGAAGGCATTGAAGAAGATGAAGAGTGGAAAGGCAGTGGGTCTTGATGATATACCTTTGGAGGCGTAGAAGTGTCTAGGAGAAGCAGCGGTAGAGTTTCTGACTAGATTAATCAACAGGATCTTAGAGAGCGAGAAGATGCCTGAAGAATGGAGAAGTGTGATGGTGCCCCTTTTTAAGAAGAAGGAGGATGTACAGAATTGCGGCAACTATAGAGGGCTAAAGTTGATGAGCCATACAATAAAGTTATGGGAAAGAGTAGTGGAAACTAGACTGAGAGCAGAAGTCAGCAATTGTGAATAGCAGTATGGCTTCATGCCTATTAAGAGTACTACAGATGCAGTATTTGCTTTGAGAATGCTACTAGAGAAGTACAGAGAAGCCCAGAAGGAGCTGTATTGTGTTTTTGTAGACCTAGAAAAAGCAAATGACAGGGTTCCAAGAGAGGAACTCTAGTATTGTATGAGGAAGTCTGGAGTGGCAGAGAAGTATGTTTGACTGGTTCAGGACATGTATGCTAGCTGTAAGACAGTGGTGCGGTGTGCTGTAGGGGTAAGAGAAGTTCAAGGTGGAGGTGGGACTCTATCAGGGATCAGCTCTGGGCCCCCTCCTGCTTGCAGTGGTGATGGACAGGCAGACAGATGAGGTTAGACAGGAATCTCCATGGACCATGATGTTTGCAGATGATATTGTGATCTGTAGCGACAGCAGAGAACAGGTTGAGGAAAATCTAGAGAGGTGGAGGTATGCGCTGGAAAGGAGAATGACGGTTAGTCGCAGCAAGACAGAATGTATGTGTGTGAATAAGAGGAGCTCAGGTGGAACAGTGAGGCTACAGGGAGTGGAGATCAAGAAGTTGGAGGATTTCAGGTACTTGGGGTCAACAGTCCAGAGCAACAGAGAGTGTGAAAAAGAGTTGAAGAGACAGGTTCAAGCAGGTTGGAATGAGTGGAGAAAAGTGTCAGGGGCACTGAGTGATAGAAGACTATCGTCCAGAATAAAAGGAAAGGTGTACAAGACATTGGTGGAACCAGCAAATGCTTTATGGCCTAGAAACAGTTACGATGCCAAAAAGACAGTAGGCACAGCTAGAGGTTGCAGAGATGAAGATGCTAAGGTTCTCTTTGGGAGTGATGAGGATGGATAGGATCAGCAATGAGTCTATTGGAGGAACAACACATGTTTGATGTTTTGGAGAGAAGGTCAGAGAAGCCAGACTGAGATGGTTCAGTCATGTACAGTGGTGGGATAGTGAATATATTGTTAGATGGATGCTGGAATTGGAGCTGCCAGGCAGGAGGTCTCAAGGAAGACCAAAGAGAAGATTTATGGACGTAGTGAGAGAGGATATGAAGGTAGTTGGTGTGAGAGAGGAGGATACAGAGAATAGGGTTAGATGGGGAAGGTTGATTCGCTGTGCCGAAAGGAGAAGAAGAGGAAGAAGAGCTCTAGTATCGAAGATATCCATCAACATGACAACAAGACTGTCTTTTGTGCTTTCTCCTCTCCTCTTTTATTGGCAACACACTACAAAACCCCATGCTGCCCTGTAAATTCTTCAACTCGAGTGTGTAGAACTGTACACTCCCAGACAATCAGGCTGAGTGTAACTCTGTTTCTACAACTGCTTCTCATTTCCAAATATCATTTTTTTCTTTTTCATTAAATATGAAAGAAATGTCATGTGGGGGAGAAAAAAAGCTGGTTTAATGTCATCTTTATTGAGGAATTTGTTTGTCCCCTCCTCTTAGATATTATAGGCTTTGCTTAAACAATATAGCTTCACCTGGGACAAAAAAAATTCTATATTATATGTTGACAGATTGAGCTTCTTCAGATGTAGTTAGCTACTTTCAGTTACTGAAGGTTTCAGCGTTGTCTATTAATATTCATCTATTAATATCTCAAACTCACCTTCTATTTTTGTTCTTCTGTTATCTGAGCAGTAAAATACTTAAATACTAAAATTAAACTTAAAAAGAACAGTCTCTTTCCTCCTTTACAGTCCTCAGCTGAACTGACCAAGAAACTGCCACTTCTGTTTTTGTCTCAAACTTTAAATTGTGGAACTAACTGGTCGCAGCGTTGTTGTTTTTTTCATTTGTTCTTCAAAGTAAATTATTTAATTGATTAATGAAATGAATATGTATATATATCTATATATATATAGATTTATATAGATATATATGTGTGTGTGTGTATGTATAATTTAATGTATATTAGTGTGTGTGTGTGTACATATATATATATATATATATATATATATATATATATATATATATATATATATATATATATAAGTAATTCATGTCTTGTTTCATGCAATTTACTACAATTTTACTACTTTCTGAATGGGAAAGAATAATTTCTTTTGAATAAATAAATGAGGTAATAAATAAATAAAGCATGGTCTTCGTGAAATTTCTTGATAATATCACAAATGTTTTAATTAGTCACATAGAAAAAGTAAAAGCAAATCCACTTTCACTCAGAAATTCAGTGAACTTTGCCATAAAAGTGAATCAGACACAAATATAAACACTGCCAGTAAACCCACAGTGCCACCCACTTCCTCCATATGGACCTTTATACAAATGGCGACATGGAACCATGAATCTGAAAGAGCCTTTATGAAGTAAACAAATGTGATTTTAATCAGACTCCAGAAAGTCAACTGATGTCTTTGTACAGCCATTAACATTAGATGTCTTGCCAAGTCGTTATCACATGTTGAGTTAAAATTTAATAATAAACATTTCCAGGATACATGGCACAAGATTTATTCTTCTTTGTGTTTGTTGAAATCTCTCTCAACTCAAATAGAGAAACTTACTATTGTCTGAGTGGGTTGAAAACCCAATCATTATTAGAACGCTCCTATGTAAAACTATAGCGTTGGTCAGAGAGTAGGTATTCTTAGACTAACTATTAAAGGAGCATCAGCAGTCCCTTTACTATTAGAGGGTCATGTTAGTTTTTCTGCAACTGACTAAAATTCAATTGGCACATCCTCACCAAAGTCCTCTGGACATGAAAGTGTCAGCTGTGTCCTGCCACTAAACTGTAGATGGTGCTTTCTTCTCTTTGCACTGCTTGCCTGAAGACCAAAGAACATTACATTCAAAATTAATAAAAAAAATAATAAAATAAGTACGGTAAGTTAATAATTTAAACATGCATCTTTAATATTTTCATGCAATTTTTTACTATTATGAATGAAAGAGGACAGGCCTCTCCAGCTGCTCCAGTTGTTTGAGTCCAAAGATTTATTAACTTCCTTGATTTAAAAGGAACTTTTTCCTTCACCTGTCAATTGACACCAGTGACTAGATTGGTTTTACAGGGTTAGGTTGCTCTTAAGGTGATCATGGTTTGAGGTGTGTCAATTGTTTTTTGAGTTAGAAAAGTGGATTTAAGTGAGACACTATGCTAAACTGCTCCCCCTCATTCTTAAGACTTCGCCAATCCCTCCGTCCCCAAACATTCTGTAGTCATGCTCACCTGGTTGGATTCTGGTATTTGAACTGGACTGATACATAGCTTTCCTCCTCAACATAATTCCTTCTCTCCATGCCCACAGGCTCCTGGATTTCGCTGTACAAGTGTTCATGATATTTCTAATCGCACAGAGAAGTAAAATTATCTGACACTGAGGACAAAGCACTTTTTCACATAAAAAAGTGTTTTTGGTATATCCTGTTGTTGTAAACTCACCACCTGATCCATCGTATCATCTGCTGATTTGTGATGCTTGCCTGATGCTGCCCTTCGCTTCCTGTAACCAAAAAATGAATACATTTATTTAGAAATATAACAATGCTCGGGTGAATGCAGACTCAGGAGGGCACAAGCCATTGTCTTTTTGAGCCAGTCCCAATCCCAGATAAATGCAAAGGGTTGCGCCTGGAATGGCATCCAGCATAAGATTTTTGCCAAAACCCAGCATGCGAATCAAACCTATGACTTCCAAACCGAATAAAGCCTGGGATAACAACAACTGCAATTGGTGCTGATAGCCTACAGGGTAGGTGTGGAAATTGAGCTACTGTGGGTTGAAGGTTTAGAGGAGGATTGCGTTTTCAGAAATGGAATGAGAAAAGAAAAGGCAAGAGTCTGGGACTGAGAGTAGGGACTTTGAATATTGGAACAATGACAGGAAATACTACAGAATTGATTGACATAATGTAGAGAAAAAGATGGATAAATTGTGAGTCCAGGAGACCAGGTGGAAATGTAGCAAAGCTAGAAGCTTAGGAGCAAGTTTTAAGTTGTACTATCATGGTATTGACAGGAAGAGAAATGGAGTAGAAGGCATATTGAAGGAGGAATTTCTTAGGAATGTTCTGGATGTGCAAAGACTGTCAGATTAAATTAAAGGTGTGATGCTTTATGTTATTAGTGGCTATGCCCCACGGGTGGAATGGGAGCTCAAACTGAAGGAAAAATGATGAGGTGAGCTTGATAAAGTGATGCAGAATATCCCCAGAGATGAGTGGTAATCGGTGCAGACTTCAGCGGACATGTTGGTGCAGGCAATAGAGATGATAAAGAAGTGATGGGCAGGTTTGGCATCCAGGCTAGGAACACAGAGGGACAGATGATGGTAGACTTTGCAAAAAGGATGGAAAAGGCTGTCATGAATATTTTTTTTTCCTGAAGAGGCAGGAACATAGGGTCACTTGAAAGGGAGGAGATAGGAGCATGCAGGTAGACGACATTTTGTTTAGAGTATGTATTCTGAAATAGATCAGTGACTGCAGAGTATCGCTAAACAGCATAGGATGGTGGTCTGCAGGATGAATCTGGTAACAAGGAAGAGGTAGAGGACAAAGGCAGAGCAAAGGACAAAGTGGCAGAAACTGAAAAGGGAGGAATGTTGTATACTTTTCAGTACACAGTTGAAAAAGGCTCTGGGTCGTCCCATTCATATGTTAGCACATATGCATACAGCAAAAACAAATGCAGGAGTAGAGCCACTGCAGGGCTCCCAGCTAGTAGTAGATGTTGGTTGCTCTGGTTAAGACCACTTCATCTGTCACTGCTACAAGGGTGGAGCACTCCAACCAGGTTGGCTGTATCTTGGTTTCTGTGACTAGGCTGGCTATTCTCCTAATGTCTTCACTCATGCTTAACTGTTATCAGGTTAATGTATTGCATAATTACTATAATTGTAGCCAGGCAGTCTGAAGTCATGTTAACTATACTCAAGGCAACAAAAAGCAGATAAGATGTCAGGGTGATTTGTTAATATAATTACCTCTTGATGATGAAGAGAAGCATGACTAGAAGGGACAACAGTAGCAGGATACCAAATATAATGCCAATGGCCAAAGGATGTAAGACGTTTTGCTTCTTTTTGTCGTCTCTTTCTGTCAAAGGGATTCAGACTTTGATTATTTCCCTTTACGTGTGAAGGTTTGATTCGATCTTACAATTTACTATATTGCATTCTTGAAAAGCAGAACTGTTTCTTATGAGGGGAAAAATGTTAAAACCAGGCAAAGAACCTAGATAACACACATGAAAGTGTCAAAATTCCATGACTGAAGTGAAACTTAAAAAGACTTGATCAGTAAGAGAGATTAATTATACCAAAAAATTGTCCAGTTCTCAGCCCCAAGTATCCAAAATTTATCCTAAATTTCACTGGACAGCATTTTTAGAGGAAAAAAAAATTCTGAGACTAATCCATTGAATTTTAACAAAAATTATAAAAAAAGATTATTCATTTGAAGGCATACCTAAGCCAAAAAGGGTGTGAAACTTTGTGATGGATCTTTTGTTATAATTTTTTTTTTCTAAAACAAGTTCCCTATAGATGATAGCATTCCAAAATAGTGCTGACGCTAGATCATCATCAGCTTTGCATCAGTACAATGATCAGCTCGTTTGGAAATAATCACCAAATAATTACCAAAGTGGAAGTTACATCTTATTAACATGTCTAGCCTCAACTGTTATAAATAAAATGGAGGCAGGCATTCAGCATCAGACAGCAACTTTGTATGGGCGTGACAGCTTGGAAAATGATGACAAATTTCAGCAGAAAATATTTAGGGGAGTGCTAAACATATTACTAACCTTCCACATAGAGTCTGTATAACTGTGAGATTGTATTCAGGTTTGTTGTCAGAGCACAGCTGTAGTTCCCAGAGACCTCTGGTTTTTGAAGGCCAAGATGGAGAGTGGGACTAGATTCTGAAAGGATGCGACCATCTTTGTACCAGGTGACGCTAAGCTTGTTGATGTTGCAATCGGAAATGCAAGTCAACGTAATTGTGTCGTCACTATTTTTCGATCTTCTTATCTTCATCTTAGTCCCATCTGAAATCAAATTTCACAATTATCGTGAGATATTTTATTTTTTTCAACCATTTAGAAATGTTTCTGTCTGGCTGACTAACACAGAATCATTCAGTATTTAACATTCATTCAAGTGGCTGGTAAGATCCAAGAAATAAGGAAAGAAGAATTTGTCATTTGTCAACATTATTAACTTATCAGTAACCATGGAAATTAGGGTTAGGTCCTGATCCTTCACATCAGAAATAATGTTTTTTTTCCCCATTAGTACCATTATCAGCCCTTTAATTTTCCCTTTCAAGAACACAAAGGCAATTCATCATTCAGTAGCATAAACTGTGCATTAGTACTTTAACAGTTGTCATGAAAGGTCAGATGCTAATTGTACTTACTGATTGAAAATGTCATTTTTAACATTTTTATTTAGCTAATTTGGCTTTTACATGTGCAAATACTTGGTTCACACATCCATCCCTACCTAGGAACGGGCATAGTATGATATCCCGCAAGACAGCCAGACCAGACAACATCCCGTGGCGGCCCCTCAGAGCTTCTGCAAATGAGCTGGCTGATGCTCTTAGTGCCATATTCAACCTCTCCCTCAGCCCGAGCACCATCCCCACCTGCTTCAAGGACACAACCATTGTCCCTCGTGAAGTGTATCGAGCGAGTGATGCTGGCCCACATTCATATCAACATTCTGGAAACACTAGACACTCTACAATTTGCATACCAGCCCAACAGGACCACCTCAGACACCATATCCGCCACCCTCAACTACTCCCTCTCCCACCTTGAAAACAAAGACTCCTACATCAGAATGCTCTTTGTAAACTACAGCTCTGCATTCAGGACCGTCATACCCCACAAACTCACACACAAAATGCATAATCATGACCACGGGCACTTCTCAGGGGATGTGTCCTCAGCCCCGTCCTCTACATCCTGTTCACCCAGGTCTGTCATCCCATGAGGCAGCATCATCCAGTGATAGGATGCATCACTTGCAAAGATGAAACCGCCTACAGGATGGAGGTGGCCACGTCTGGTGACGTGGTGTGAGGACAACAATCTCACGCTCAACACGGACAAGAAAAAGGAACTGATAGCGGACATGAGGAAGGAAAGGAGACAGACACTGTTCCTCCAAGGTCTTGAAGTTGAGAGGGTGAGCAGCTTCAAATACCTGGGTGTCCACATAAGCCACAACCCCACCTGGTTCCTCAACATGACGCAGACGGTTAAGCGGGCTCAACAGCGGCTATGCTTTTTGAGGAGGTTTTGCATGTCACCTTATATCCTCAGCAACTTCCACAGTTGCATTGTTGAGAGCATCCTGACCAGTTGCATCACTGTGCGGTCTGGCAACACCACTGCTCTGGACCGCAGACATCTGCAGCGAATGATAAAGACTGCAGAGAGGAACACCAGAGCCCCACTGCCTTCTCTGCAGAGCATCTACCACTGCAGACTCCACAAGAGAGCCGCCTGTATCTCCAAGGACCAAGCCCACCCTAAAAATGGACTGTTCACACTCCTACCCTCTGGCCAGAGGTACAGGAGGGTTAAATACAGTGACACGACCAAAGAACTCGTTCTACCCGACTGCCATCAGACTCTTAAACAGCTGACGCTCATTCTTCTCCTGCACTTTACACGCAACACAGCACAGCCAGTGCTGTGCACATCTGCACATGTACCTACTGTCCATTTAAAATGCACTCATTCTTGAACCTGCACTTTGTGAATTGCACACCAAGCTCCACTCAATGTTTTATTTGCACTGCCAGTACTGTTCATATTTATAATAATGTTTACACTCTCATTATTTCTTATCAATACATATCTAAATGCACTGCAGACAGTCAAGTGAGAACTTGATTGCACAGGGAAACACGTTTCCACTCTGTGCACATGACAATAAACACTTTGAATATCTGCCAGTCGATATTTCTGAGACAGTATTTTTTCAGAGCTTAAATGTCGCAATACCACTGTGCTTATCCAAATATTCAATATCGTTTTCACTCCTGAGAGCTTTTGGCCTTAAATCTTGGTATAAACCAGCCCAGTTACATAGTAAATGGTTTTCCATATCATATGATTATGGCATCCTATCAGAGGTCAGAGACAAAGGTTCACTAGGCAGCCTCAGTCAAGCAATGCCCTGATCAACACAGCTGCTCAGAGTCAACTCAGCTGCTCCAAGCTATCGTAGATGGACAATATGGAACAAACAAACATATTGAGGAGAAAAAATTTTAACAACAACCCAAGGTCATGCCACATGATCTTTCTTCAACACTGTCTCCCTCTACCCCTGACAGTAGTGTAGCTGTGTCACAGGCCCAAACATGGCTCATGGCTTTCATTAAAGGTGAAGAATATCCAGGTGCAGGTGGCGGGTAATGTGTTATAAGTGATTCACATATAACATTGTTTTTTTAACCAACCCAAATACAAACAGGTTTCTTTCCAGAATATTATGAATGGAAATAAACATTCTGCATATATCAGGCTATAAATTATTCCTTTCTAGATTAACAAAATATCCCATCTTTGAACAAAATATCTGGATGCACCAGTAAATTAAAGTCTAATTATCTTTACTGCAATTTCAAATAGTTGTCTCATCTTACTTATTTCCTTTGGTCATTGGTCTGATTAATTATTATGTCATAAGAATTTTTTTCAAGAAATTATGATCATGATTTTTATTTATTCAATTTAATTTATTTCTAATATTTGAAATTACTCGCGCAATAATGGTAGTAAAATTATTCATATGTGTTGCCTGCACTTCGAACGCCAAGGTTTAAGTATTAAAACCGGGAACAGTGCGCTCCCGGTTTCCATTCTTCACAAATCTCGTGGAGAGATTTGTGTATACATAATTCGAATATGTCTCAAATGTTGCAGACAACATATTTACCTATTAATCTATCTCTTAATTTGTTTGTTTTTAATTCATTTATTTATAACAGCCCTCCAAGGACATGCAAAAACTAGTGACTGTGCTTCTAAACTACTCCGCTTTATTCTCATTTCAGCCCGACTCTGTAGATTCTGCAGTTTGCATGGATTACGATCTATCATGGTGAAAAGTCGCTCAGTTGAACAACAGTGTTTTAGACTAAACATGTCATAACAAACTTCCTCTCAGCAAATCTGGGATTGCGCCACCGAGATAAGTCACAGTCCCTCGTGCAAATTTCAATGTGGATTCAGATTGCAATAGTGTGATGTGTTTGATTTCATGATTTGCTTATTTAAATGGGAAGTCAATCTGGCTGGTTGTTGTTCAAAATCTGTCAGGATTGAGATTTCTGAAAATGTTATTTTTTTTAATAATATATATATATCAAAGGTGACACCAATCTTGCCTGAGGTGCATATTCCAATTTCTGTCAAGACCAAGTGGAAGGAACCTTTAACCTGGATTTCTAAACTTTAGAATGTGAATGTGAAGCTCTTACCGTTGACCTCTACCTTTATTCCATCAATTCCAGTAAAATGTCCTTTGTTAGTCTCTGATTCCATTCTGAAGCGGAAAACTGTGGCATCCTCTGCCTGCACATTTTCAATTTGCAATGTACAGTTATTGTCCTTATCTCCCAGATACTGGTAACGAGAGGGTTTGCTTGCGTTGCTGTCGTACACAGACGGTGTGGTTCCTTGACATATCAGATGATTTACACACCAGACAACTCGGACCACTGTCAAAGTGTGTGTGAAAGTGCAAGGGAGCGTGACCGTTGATCCTTTTACAGCACACACCGTATTGCCATAGTTCACCTGTTGACACCGAGCACCTTGAAACAAACACATTTTGTTTATTATTAGCTTTGTTTTCCCCCCAAACTTAAATGCTACCAGAAGTAATAATGGACGGACAGCTCGGAAGCACACATTCTAATTTACAAATCTAAAGTACAGAACTATTAGTACTAAAAGTGTACAAAAGAAAAAGCAATGGTGATACAGACTGCATTACTGTGTTGTGATATGTTCATTTTTAACGCTAGCAAATACAGTACTTGTGAGGGCAGAGCCTATTTTAGATACTGCAGGGGAATTAACACTGTGGTGTCACATCCTGTGTGTCTCTACAATTCATAAACTACAATTTTGAGCACTATTGTGAAATACATGGTTAGGTGTAATGATTATTCATTTATTTTATAATAAATAAATATTTTACTGTTACAACTAGCTATAAAATGTTTGAAATGCCTTGTGAATTAAGTAAATGGAATGAAAAACTTAGGCATGAGAGAACTGTTGTTCAGTCTAAAAAAAAAACCGATCTTTTCATTGTAATTAATTCACATGATAGTATACTGCTCAAAAAAATAAAGGGAACACTTAAACAACACAATGTAACTCCAAGTCAATCAAACTTCTGTGAAATCATAGTGTCCACTCAGGAAGCAGCACAGATTCATTTTGACTAGTTTTAAGGACATAACATCAAAGTTGGATCAGCCTGGAGTTTGTTTTTACACTTTAATTTTGAGTGATTCCTAATCCAGACCTCCATGGTTGATACAATTGATTTCCATTGATCATTTTTGTGTGATTTTGTTGTCAGCACATTCAACTGTGTAAAGAGCAAAGTATTTCATAAGAATATTTCATTCATTTAGATCTAGGATGTGTTAGTTAAGTGTTCCCTTTATTTTTTTGAGCAGTGTAGTTTTCTTCTATACTTGTACAGACAGAAGAGAGGAATGGAGTCAGCGGCATTTCACCAAGGATGAATAAGATCTATCCAACTTTCGGTTGTACCTTGATGTGTTACTTTCTGTGCCAGAGGTTGTATTTTGCCTTAAAGAGCAGCCATCACAGGTAGACTGAGACACAGTACCTTGGGTGTCGTTTGTTTTTTATTAGCTTTATACTTTTGATCCATCCTCACCGATGCTTAAGAACTAGTTGTGCCAATGATAGTAAAAGAATTTCATTTTCTCATCAATAACAGTATTAAACACCCTTTAAGCTTCAGGAAAGTAAACTTATATTAATATATTCTTAAGCCTTTAGAGCATAAAAACAGACAGACAGACAGACAGACAGACAGACAGATAGACAGATAGACAGATAGACAGATAGACAGATAGACAGATAGACAGATAGACAGATAGATAGATAGATAGATAGATAGATAGATAGGTAGATAGATAGATAGATAGATAGATAGATAGATAGATAGATAGATAGTGTCTGACCTGCTAGAAGAAGATTCAAGCACCAGTGATATTTTTTTCCAAACATCTTACTTGTCTTCTGAAATTCTGGCCTCTTTGTTGCATGTGACGCTGGTGAAGAGGAAAAAGGCTGATTGTGAAATGAAGGGAACTTAGTTGTCACTTTCTGAGATGCCCACCCCCCACACAGAACTGACCATTTAGCAATGCCAAAGGGTTACTGCGAGGTTAGTAAAAAAAAAATGTTTGAAACCATTTCCTTCGTCAGCTCAGTAGTTTCTCAACAGATCCATGATAAGAACCCAAATGCGTAACTCTCCCACATAGAAATACGTACAAATACACATTATTTGCGTTGAATAAGTAATGTTGTGTCATTTCCATTTTAGTGCTAAATGCAATTTTGTGACAAAATCTGAGAGGCAACCACATAGGGATGCAGTATGACAAATACAAAAAGGATCTGGATGAAGAGGTGCAGCTGACGGAGGAGCAGGAACTGTGGAGACAAGCTGACGTCAAACACATTGATAGATAAATGAAGGAAATGGGCGAGAAAGATGTGAGCCAGTTCATAAGAGGGACTGTTTACCTGCACAAGAAAAAACAATTATGGACAATGACTGGTACTCTTACATTTACAGAATTATGATATTTTTTCGGAGGGTTCGCCTTAAGGATTACAATTAACGAAAAATATTACATTTTAATAAAAAAGGGGTGATAAAAACAAGTAATATTGACATATTGACGCAGGTCTTAGTTACCCCAGGCACCCTACAGCTCCTGATATTAAACCTTGATTTTTCTTCTCGAATCTCTACTTCAACTTGGGTTTCTTCCTTCTTGATTCCGGCACTGGCCGTCTCTTCTTGCTTGACCACCAGTGTTTACAGATCAGAGGCAGCAATGAATGATACCAACTTGTTAGCCTGGATGAAAACACAAAACTTTTCAAACAAATTTAAAATGGTCAAAGCTATTCTTTATTGAAATCAACAAGTTGACCCAGTTTATGATTACACATCCACGGGTTGTTTTTTTTTTTTTTTTGATCACCCATTCTTCTCTACAATGATTATGGTGCACTTTGTCACACATACAATATTCAAATGACCCCAGGAGTAACGCTTTGACACGACTCCATGAACAAGACATCTGGTTTTAATATGGCTTGATTAAAAGCAGTCAAATATTGAAGAATGTCCAGACTGGAGAGGGATGGGATATGGATCACAGGATGACATAATGGAAAAAGGTTGTTTTTAGTCCGACAACCCGGATCAATGTGTGACCCCTTCTTTTACTAACTCACCTGTCCAGGCTTTAGTCTTAAAGGATTTCCTTCAGACATAGATCCAAAGGATCTACTCCCAAATACCTATAGCGTTGCATGTCGATTGATTTTTGATTTTTGTCCAGGTTTGAAGGTTTCGATCAGAAAATGGAAGTTGCTAGATTTTGTTTTAGCTTCTCAAATCAATCATTCAAACCACAGTGATTCTCAGTCACATGTGGCATAACCCAAAAAACACTCCCATCCTCCATGCAGCCAAACTGTCTGCATAACATAAACATAGGTATGGTGGATTTTTTTTTTTTATGAAAACAACTTTTTAGTAACAATTTTGCTGTCCACTTTAGAGCTTGTAACAAGGTCAGATAATCAACAGGATTACCTGAAATGTGACTTTCCAGATCTAAGCACATGTTGAAACGAATATCAAAAAGAGGTTCAGAATTTTGGGATATCTAAAAGGATAAAACCCAGAAATTAAATCATCAACTCTTTAAATCAATCCCTCGGAGCAGAGATGATGACTAACATGTCACATGTTATCCACATGCACTCCATGTCTTCTTAACCAGTTGCTTGTGAGTTCTCCTACCAAGTCTTTACCATAAACTTCCCCCCTTGACTAGTTTCGTAACCATCTCCATGATCTTTAACAAGACATTCATGTTCAAATTCACAGATCCACAGCTGACAGAAGCAGCACAGTCTGCACACAATCATGGTCAGATTACTCTGCCTGGTACAACACCTCAGTTGTCTTTCTTTTTTATATTTTCTCAAGTATGTACAGGAGAATGCTCTCTTAGAAATAAGGTGAAAATAAATTTCCACTAGTGCAAATAATGTCTCAGTTGAGAGCTATTGTAAAACAAATACTGACAAAAAAATAAATATATTTCATAAGAAAAACAAGAAAAAATGAACTGGCACTGATAATATAATGGTTGCTGAGTGGAAGAAATCGTTACTTTCACCCATTTCTTTAGTCTAAGCACTAAGGCTGATTTGTAGCTGCGGCCTACAGGAATGTATCCCATTGTGTATCAAAGCAACATATTTGTTTTGACTATGCCTATGAGCTATCATGAAAAGAAAACCACAGTATTGCAGTGTCTGGCTAAGGAAAAGAAACATCCTTTTAAACTTGATATATACTTCTGTGCTGGCTGCAGGCAGACTCAGCACTGTTAGGGACACATCTTGGCATTAGTACTTCTGCGATGTTGTCTCTGTGCCAAGGAACGGTCACACTCTCTTGGAAATTGAACACCACTGTGTCAAGGTTCTCAACTTGCGTCTGAAAACAAGAGGATTGTTCGAGAGGTCAAACTGGGCCACTCCATACTCGAGGGTTAAGATCCAGGTCATTATCAAGAGAGTGCAAACGTAGAAATCAGCCTTAAAGTTTCCGATGGATCAGAATGCAAATATCAGGCTACTATCCCCATCTAAAGGCCAAATATGTCAACTTCACCCTTACCCACACTGTGTCCGTGACTAAATGCTTTAACTGCCATGAAGCAGAATGAAAGAAGGCCTCTCAACGGGCCTCCAAGCAGATGCCGATTGTGATCGATAGTGCTATTTTAATGGAGATGTAAAAAACTACTTTTGATATGGAGTCATTCCATTGTTACAAAATGAAATGTGGATCAATCTGAAGTGGTTAGCAGCTCAGATTTCCTTTTTGGGTCTGATGGATCTCCAACCATCTGGAGGAGTTGTGCATTAAGACAAAGGGCAAAGCGGTTGTTCGTTGCATCGTTTCAGCAGGTGAAGTCACACCTGTCTTGTCTCGGGTCCTCGACAGTTGTCGCTGCGCACAAGTGGGATGTTTCCTCCCTGCTAACCCCTGAATCCGTCTCCATCACAGGAAAAGACAAATAAGGCAAAGAGAAACAGCCACAGCTACAGCTTTGACGTTCTGGGAGGAGACAAATTGGTCAGTGGTATGATGAAATATGACGTTCAGTTTTTAGACTCTGCATATGATTACCCTCTCTGTCCACTGTGAAACAGTGAAGCTGCGGGTCCTTGAACAGTGTCTCCAGCTGTTGTTTGGACAAACACCACAGCCTGCGGCGCTGGCTGTTACAAGCGCAACTCAGTTTCAGTCCGTCAGCCAATCGTGGCAATTTTCAGGTCAAACATCTAACTCTGGCATCGGCTCCTCCTTGAGCTGGATTTCAGTGTCCGACCCCGTACCCACATCGGAGTCAAACAGCGAGTGGTCAGAGTGTGTTTGTGTGTGTCCAACCGAGTGGCTGCTGGCATCGCTCTCATCCAGCGTGTCAGTCCTAGAGAAGAGCCCAAAGTCCAGCAGGCCGGAGGGGGAGCCGACGCTGCTGCTGTTCTCACTGTCTCCATCATAGTAAAGATCCTCCACCTCCAAAAACCACTCGGGCCAGAACCTTCTTCGCATCCTCTCACAGAACATGGCCAGGTTGATCAGCTCCCCTGAAAGAACAACAGAGTCGAGCTTTCACGAATACTGCCAAAGTCTACCGAGGGCTATCCATACAGAGAAAGAAACAAATTTTCATTTAACGGGTACGAGCTGTGAAAGCTGTTTGAGGCAAAGTGACAAATTGCTTGACTTCAATCACTTTTATCAAAATGAAAATGAAAAATAAAAGAGAGGAGTTTTTTTAATTTATAACTAAGTGCAGCAGGGATGTCCAAAGTCCGTCCCGCAGGCCAAATGCACCACATGTTCAAAAAATCATGAAATAGTTCATTTGCTTTAAATGTTAATGGTTCAAAGAACATCAGCCTGGAAATATCGCCCTCTTTGCAAAAATTTGGACACCCCTGAATTACACCATCTGAAAGCAAAACTGTGTTTACAGTGACCGTGACTGACATCTCTTGGCTGGGATTGGCTTAAACTCCTACACAAAGCATCTGGGAAAATTGATTAAACGTACTAAAAGAAAAAACGTAACTACTTCTTAAATAATAGATTTTTTTGTAAAAAAAAAAAGGAAGAACAAAGCTGAAATTCAAACAAAAAAAGAATAACATGCAGTGATGTCTGGTTATATATGAACCAGGCTCTGCCCTCTGATGGACTCATCCGGTAAGGTTTTTCACCAAATATTCGAGAGATTCAAAGTGTTTATTATCATATGAGCAGTCTGGAAACATGTTTTCCTGGACAATGAATTTCTTAATTTGCTATCCACAATGATGCATGATTGGTAGTAATAAATAAATGATAAGTGCTGTAGCTGGAAACAGGGCAGAGAAATGTAAACAGTATTAACAGGATATGGAAGACAGAGTGCAAATTGAAATGTAAACAGTTGTGTTCACACACTGTCCGATCTGATAAAGTACAGTTTAATATCTAGAAAGCTGAGTTAAGCTTCCCTGTGTGCAAACTCACAAGCTGCCAGTTGTAAGCCAACAGTTAAATAAGCAATTCAAAAAACAAGTCACAGAAACCCCGACTAATTTACTGCAGACTATGATAAACTTCGTCAGGCTGTTTCATGTGAAATACAGTAACACACAAACCTTTGATGAGTTGCTCTGGTCGTGTCCCGGGCAGGGTCCACATTGCTTGAGCCAGATGCCCGAAAACTGTAGCGTCTAAAGTTGACACCTTGGACCCCATGAAGTACTTCTTATCTCCTACAGGATGCGGAGCAAACACATTTGTTCATAAAATGCAATGTGTTTAGGTGATAACCGTAGGCATTTTGCAGCTGAAATGCTTCTGAACTTGGAAAGTATTTCATCTCTCCATCCATTCTTTATCGCTTATCCTTCTCAGGGTGACAGGGGATGCAAGAGTCTATCCCAGATGCCATCAGGTGCCACATAAAGACAGACAACTATTCACTGTCTCAGTCGCACATCTGTGTAATTTTCCTAATTTTTCCCACACAGATACAAGGAGAACATGCAAAACTCCACACGGAAAGTTCCCGTCGGAATTGAACCAGGGTACTTCGTGCTTTCCAGAAGCACTAACCCCTGCGCCACCATGCCACTGAGAAAGGATTTAAATTAAGATAAAAAATCAATCATTCATTAAACAAACTGCTTTGATTCAGAGACCCACTTGTCCAGTTCCTGTTGTGGAACTTGACTTGTACGTTTACATGACGCCGTTAACATCACAAAGCTTCCATTTGCTTCACTTGATAGACAGATTTGGTGGGAAACACTTTGGTGGCTTACAAGATAATATTTGACTTCTTAAGTCAAAATATTTACAAACACAAATGTTCTTTATGAAAACTGTGGTTTTCCTTCATTACAGATTTCAGTTGTTTAAGTCATCACCACCAACATACACACACACATGATTGCCTCCTACCAAGCAAGGTGGCCAGCGTCCTCATGTCCTTCTCCATCAAGGCGTAGACCTCCTCCTTAGAGAAGCGTCCAATGCCGTGGCCGTACATCTCCCTCCTCACCATGCTGCCATTCAGATGACACAGCAGCCACTTCAACGTGTCACTCAGAGGGCCGCTCATGGAGAGGAGCTTCTGTGTTTCCTCCAGGTTGTCCACCCACTGGCAGTAGGCTATTGTCCTGTGAGATAATAAAAAGAAGACATGTTGAAGTTACAGGAGGTAAAAAAAAATGACACATCTTTGACATCATGAGCAACATCTGTGTTTTGAAGCCCTCTTAATATGTGACATCATAATCTATATGAAGATTCTTTATTAAACAAAGACTCCGGCAGCACTCAAATATGGAACATCCATCCATCCATCCATCCATCCATCCATCCATCCATCCATCCATTCATCCATTCATCCATTCATCCATCCATCCATCCATCCATCCATCCATCCATCCCGTCTTCTGCCGTTCATCCTGCACTCCTGCAGCAGCCTATCTCAGTTGTCATTGGGCAAGAGATGGCATACGCCCTGGACTGGTCGCCAATCAATCGCAGGGCCAGAATATGAAACATCAGAAATAGAATGGTGACGTGTGAAGGAAAAGAAAGTGACTTTTTCATTTCCTATCTGGCTTATTACCCTGGAGTGCAGTATCGTTATTGTAATACAGTAGCAGTAGTTTTGGCAAGGAGGGCTGATTGTAAAGGTGACTTCGAGAACAGCTGGCCTAACAGCAAGCGAACACATCCATACAACCTGAAAGTCTAAATCAGGGCTGTCAAACTCATTTTAGCTCAGGGGCAACACGGTGGAAAATCTATTCTAAGGTGGGCCGGATCGGTAAAATCATGACATATGAACTACCGTTAAGTACCTATTGTTCAATTTACTCCTCAAACCTGGTATTTTTTAGCTTTGCGAGCCGGATTAAACCAGTTCATGATCCTTATCCGGCCCACAGGCCTTGAGTTTGACACCCCTGGTCTAAATGGTGTCCAAGGCTACAGGGACAGCTGATAAGCTGATGCTTCTTCAACACGACTCACAGGTTAAAAAAAAACAAATAGCGTAATCATGGACAACCGGGGATGTCCATGTCATACACACAAAGCTATAAAAGTGAGACAGGTCTTGAATAATGCCAAAATCAAAAATGTTCTATCTTCGAAAAGGCTACAGATTGTATAAGTGCGTTGTAAAGTAATTTAAATGACTTTAATTAGAGGTTCAGCACATTAACACTAGGCGGCTGCCCTCTCACTGGCTGTAATGGCCTCAGCCCCCTGTCGGTGATGACGTCACAAGTCCATCCCATCATACTGAAAGCCCTTCCATGAGGAAACATGAGCAAACAGCTTTTCCCCCGGACTCAAGGAGGGAAGGGTAAGCGCGCAAAATGTTTAAAAATAACACTGTAGCTTCTTAATACCAGAGTGGTTGAGGGCAAGAGGGTAGCCAGACATCTAGGGGAAGAGTTTAAGTGGCGATTTGTCTCCCAGGAGTAGACAGACAGATCCTGTGTGTGCAAACAAAGCTGGACTCAAAGCCTTCAAATCTCCCGTTAGCCCTGCTTCTGTGTCATCACCAGACTCTCCTCATTCTGGTGAGCAAAGATTGAATAAATGAAAAACACAATTGCTTTAACTGGATTTGCCGCATCAAAACTCAAATATGCTCTTACGTTAGCCGTCCACGTCTTCTGTACATTTACTTTCGACCCTGCCGTGCCAGGTATTTTCTAGCTCATCTGCTTGTGCGTGTGGACACTAACAGGATTAGGCCAATTCCCCCTTGCTCACTTGCACTTCATACCACAACCGTCCTTTTGGATGCTTCTCCGCCCTCAGCATCAACCTGGTGACAGTCTAGAGGTATCAGGACACAAGTCTGTTAGCTTTGACCCACACTGTGACTGGAAGAGAGCGTCAGTGTGCAGTTTTCTCTCTGGCTGAGAATCAGGGATTGAATAAAAGCATCTGGCCCAAGTATGAGAGATGACTGCCTCCCCAACCCCCAGGGGGGCTACGGACCACTTCCTGTTACATCATCGTTTGTCCAAAGAGGATCCCCTGTCCTTTGTTTGCAGATTTGCAAAGACTACTTGGGCGCGGATAAGCTTACTGAAATATCAAACAGGGTTTGAGTCCATAGGCAGGGTCACTCAGAGGGCAATGAGAGAGGTCTCAGACAGAAAATGTCCATACATTTTTTTCTCCATTACCTTCCAATTCAATAACACTACTATGAATAGAATTAACCTATAATTATTAATAATGGCACAAACAAATCATATAAGTGGTGTGAAGAAATAAAAATGGGCCTTCTCATTATGGGAATATATAATATGTATGGAATCAAACTCAAATCAAATTGAATTCTAACTTGCATTTGAGTTTGTTATAGCATGAGTGCACTTGTAGAATAACAAGTCAAAGAGAGAAAGTTAATTACTTTCTGTCCAAAATAATAAGAAAAAAAAAGCTTGTGCATGCCAACTAACAAGAAATTAATATTTCATTGCTTTTTATCAACTGGAGCTACTGGATAGATGAGGATAAAGCCAGCAAAACATGTGTTGTTAACTGGATAAATACTTTAATACTGAATGATTAAATAAAAAAATTTAAAAAAGGGGCCGTCTTCAATCAGACAAGCTAAACACTAAAGGGTCTTGTTTCTCCTTAGAAACAAGAAACTATTTCTGGCCGGCAGATCAGAAGAGCAGAATTTAAGAAAAGATTCAAAGAAAAAGAATCTTCGGTGAGACTGGGATAAAGCTGGATGAGGACGGCAGTGACCCGCCGGGATTCAGGACCAATTCTTCTGTAATGAAATGCACTATTTTACCCTGATCTTTGAATCTAAGTCAAGCCTTGCATTCCAGCCTTGACGTAGAAACAGACTGCAAACATCTGAGGCCAGTAGGAAGTTTGTAAGTCAGGAGATGAGGAGAATTATGTGGTCAATAAAGAAACAGAGACCTTTCGCTGGTCTTAATGCAACTAAACAGAATTTCTGCTATTCTATTATCAATATAATATTACTTTATTTACATAACAACCTTAACAACACAGTTAAAAAGGGATTTGAAGTTAAGAGAAAGAGCTTAAAGGTCTGTATCATGAATAACAAATAACTCCAATGGACAAAATTGTAATAAATAAATAAATAAATAAATAGAATAAAATAAAACTGTTAAGGTGTACTGTGCATTTACATTATAATGCATATACATTTAAGTGAGTGTGTGTACAGGGTCATTTTTTTCAGGACAAATTGTTGTTTCCTGGTGAGACTTTCATTATTAAAATACTTATTACAGACACTTCAGTAATAAAAGGTATCAGGGGGACATGTAATGTGTAAGACTAATTTTTGGGGGGGAAAAAAGTATCACAGTTCACTAAAAATCCAACTCCTAAATCCAACCCTCCTCCCGCCCCTTCCCTTCTTGTGCTGCCCAGTTGATCTCTTTCCCGTTCCTTGATATGGTTCTGTGCCGTGTTTAGATCCACGTACACACCTATCGATTCAATTATTTATGCAGGAGAAGGCCAGAGTGCTGCTGTTTTGCTTCCTCCAGCTGCAATCTGATGCTACGCTTTTGAGAAGGTATCCAGAAGCCTAAGAGCTGATGACTGATCCTGATCTTCACGCTTCACCCCTTAGCATGTAGTTTCCTTAATTCAACTCCGGAAAACTGTATGATGTGCATCAATCTCTCTTAGATCTCTGTCAAAAAGACAGAAGGCCGTGACGAAGACCATCAAAAAGTGGTAGCGTTGGGGGATGGGAGGAGAAAATGATAAACAGAGCTTTTAAGCAATGGACAACAGCGTCTCTCTCTGGACATGTGCAGCGTGCCGAGTAATTTCCCAGCACTGCTGTGTGTTTCTCATCTTGCTGAATGACTCACCACAACACTGACAGAGTAGAGCTGAGCTTGAAGGACAAGGGACCGGGCATAAATAACTCAAAGTCAAACAAGGCTGTTGCTCTCCTGGTTGTATAATTTCTAGTTTGTGTGTTCCTACATGTAGTTTTTTTGCTGGATGATTTTATGTTATGGGAAAATGTACATTTAAGTGTAAGCGTTAACAACAGTGACGTTGAATACAGCTTGATAATGCAATAGTTACATCAAATAACAGTTGTCGATCAGCCTACCAGTAAAGATGTTCTTCAACCATTTTTGTGACGGCGCGTGACACCGCCCTCTCCTGCGGGGTGAGGTTCTTGTTGAGGTTGACGCCGAGTTTGTCCTCCAGAAAGTCCACAATAAACTCCGACCCCGAGGCCTGCTCATGGTTGTACTCGAGCCAAGGCATCTTCCCCTGCGGCGAGAGCCTTCCGTCGAAATAGTTCTGTAGAAGGGGGAGCAGATCTTCCAGTGAGAATTCAGGGAATTCTAGACAAATGGTAAAACTGTCAGTTTTTTCAAAATGAAAACACATAAATATCATTAACTGCTGATGTGCAAACATAAACACTTTGGCAATGATCTGTTTATTAAATTTTAAAGTTCCAAATATCTTATTTGCTGCAGTGGTTTATTTACAAATAACATGTAGAGTCACCTGGTAAGGGAGATCCACCATGCGCAAATACGTCTCTATTTTGAGGCAGAAGGGTGAGAGGCTGGGCACGCCGTTCTTTGGCCTGGAGAACTGATGGAGAATGATGGCATCTTTAGAATCCAGCTCCTGCTCCTTCCTGCACAGCACAGGACAGGAAATCATAAATAAATTGTCCACTTTTGAACTTTTATTTGCATCTCTTGTTTTTTTTACCACCTCGTGATGATGTTGCAAGCCCACTGTGTAAAAATAATCAAATAAGATAGCACAATATGACTGTTGCTTATACACCATCGTCCTCGCTCACACTGAATTCGATCTACCAACTCCAACTCTCCTGACTCCCATGACCAGAGCCAAGCACTAGACCGCGGTGGGGCCGAATCATGGTCGCCGCTGCCCCCTGCCCTCTGGGATTCCCTACCTCAAAACATCAGGAACTCCGACTGGTTACCAGATTCAAAGCGCAGCTCAAAACCAATCTGTTCGCATTATCACTCCCTGACTCTTAACAGCATTTTCAACTTCATTTTAGCTGCTTTATTTATTCATTCATTTTTTTTTTCTCTTTACCTCTGCGACATTGTAAAGCATATTTGAGTAGCCCAAAATACAATGTATAAAATTGGATGTATAATTATTACCAGAAAAAAAGTGAAACCTCAATATTCAAAAATATTTGACTTTTGCTTGTTAACATTTCAAACATACCTTGATGAGTGTTTCCCTTTTCATTATCAAGAAATTCACTGAAATATTCACATTTTCCAATTCCATTACAGAAATGTGCTTTTTTTTTCCTTTTTTTAAATAATATATTTTTGTCAAGTACTTTCAAAATCCATCATCCATGTTTGGGTCCTAGGGGCCTCAGGTTTCACACTGCTGGACCAGGACAGGCTTCAACATGTTTGTGTGTGTGTGTGTGTATATATATATATATATATATATATATATATATATATATATATATATATGTGTGTGTGTGTGTGTGTGTGTGTGTGCATGTAGATGTATATATATTTTAGGATACTTTTAGCTCTTTGTCACTTTTATTAGTTTTATTTTCATTGTTTCCTTTAAATTTGTATTTTTGTACATGTCTGTATGGTGTCCTTGAGTGTCGAGTAAGGTGCCTTAAATGAAAAGCATTATTAGATCTCCCCCCCCCCAATTTGTCACTTTTATTGTTTGGATTATTTTAGTTTTTCTTGTCAATTTAAATCTGGATTTTGTGTATAGGTATGCATCTGTACAGTGTCCCTGAATGTAAGGTGCCTCAAATAAATGTACTATTATTGTTTTTACAGTTATTTGTATATGGATTGTTGGATGTTGAGCATATGGCTTGCGTAAACATTCACCATACAAATCAAAATGGTTTGAAAAAGGATTGAAGGGAGTTTTTTTTTTTCCACCATCAAAAACACCTGGTCATGGACATTCACCTCAGTCTATGCTCTGTCGCTGTCCAGTGTAAGGTGGTGCTGAAACCGTCGCTCACAACCCACCACAACCGCTGCTCCAAACTTTGGGTGAAGTTGGGGGAGTGAGGGGGTGGGTGAAGGGATGGTAGTGTGTGTGTGTTTGTGTGTGTGTGTTTGAAGCTAGGGAATGAGGGGGTGGGTGGAGGGATGGGAGTGTGCGTGAGGCTTGGGGAGTGAGGGGGTAATTGAAAGGATGGTAGTGTGTGTGTGTGTCTGTGTGTGTGTGTGTGTCTGTGTGAAGCTGGGGAGTGAGGGGGTGGGTGGAGGGATGGGAGAGTGTGTGAGGCTAGGGGAGTGAGGGGGTAATTGGAGGGATGGTAGTGTGTGTATGTGTGTGTGTGTGTGTGTGTGAAGCTTGGGGAGTGAGGAGGTGGGTGGAGTGATGGTAGTGTGTGTGTGTGTGTGTGTGGGGGGGGGGGGTCTGTGCACAGCCGGCATGGCAACATCACATGGCCGGGACAGACGATGCCGGCGGGCTGCGGGTTCCGGCCTCAGTCGCCTGCACGTGATTGTGCTGCAGCGTTTGTGTGCACGAAACGCAAGGTTACACAGATTAGCACGGGAGGGGTGGAGGATGAGGAAGAGGAGGAGGAGGGGAGTGAAAGCCGAAACTATCAGGCCACTAATACAGGATGTAGACTACTCACTCCCTCGGTAACGACCCGAAATAACCCCGCCATTGACTGGCACCGCGCTAACAATAGCACAGAGATAATCCGATCATTAAGTGATCAGTCTGATCATTAAGTGGAGAACATGTTTATCGGCGTTATTGCACCTCCATCCATCGCCATTAGCTGAGAGCCCAGTGTGAGTCGGTGGGCCCCTCCAAGGGAACGCTTGATTTTCAAACGCTCAGGTGCCGCCGGGGCGGGCACGGGAGGCACACGGGCGGACGCGTGACTCCACCATTTATTTAATTTCCCCCCTCCCCTCCGTGTAGTGCCGTGTCCTTGGAAGGAGACGGGGAGCGAGAACTTCGGCAAACACCGCGAGATCTGCAGCGGAACTCCCCTCGCAAGTCTGCTCCCCAAAAACAACCCAAGCACCGCCTCGACCCAAACAAACCTGCCCGGTGACAAACGCACGGTGCTCCCTACCTGATGGCGAGCAGTTCGTGCAGGAGGTAGGCTGCGGCCGCCAGCAGGGCCCCCCCGGTGATGTAAAGGGTCTTCTTCCACCAGGAATCCGAGCCCAGAGCCGTCATGATACCGCCGTAGTCCTGCAAGGGGAAGGCGATGATGTATCCATACAAAGATTGCTGCTGGTCGGAGACGCACAGCCCGAGGGGCAGGCTGTGATTCCGCCCGAGATCAACCACGCACGTCCGGGAGGAGGCGAAGCCAGCAGCCCAGTACATCGTCCTTTCCTCCGCTCAGAGTTGCGCCGCGTCCTCCCTGCTGCGGTCCCGGGTTGGCTTCATTCAAACGCCGGGTGGCTGGTCTAGGACACGATGGCGGCGGGCGTCATATTTCCTCAGAAAAGTGTAAGGAGTAAACATCGCGGCTCTCCCCTCCCCGGGATGATGCTCGGCGCCCGGCTCGCTTCCTCTTTGCGGCGTTTAGGTGATCGGGTGCCTCGGTGCTACGGAAACGCGACAGATCTACTTCCGGTTTGGTGTTTCAAAATAAAACCCACTAGATGTAACAAGATATCCATTCAGAGGCCATTGACCTTGATCGGAAACGTTGTTCTCCCGTAGTATCTGTCAAAACAACCGTTTCAAGATTACTGTAGCGTTTTTGTCAGGGAAACACCCGGGTGACGTTAAAACTTCTGTTTAATGAGCAACAGCTGTTGTTGGAAACAGCCACGCCACACAAGTCTGCAGTACAAATAACTGTTCCTGCTCAATTCCAGGTTAAAAAAAAAAGGAAAATCAGAATTCATTTCACGTCAAATCACACACACAAAAATTCCCAGCAACCCAAAAATCACACAGGCAACAAGCATCAACACTCGTGACTCATTACAATGTAAATAAACTAAAATTCCTTACACAGCGCCTGCATGCTACATATTGATTAGAATTTAGTTTTATGAAAGGTCATTGGAATGAAGACTTTCATTTTTATATTCCCTACAATTGCATTAAGTGGTTAGCACTTCGACCTCACAGCACGAAGAACCCTGGTTCGATTCTAACACGGGGACCTTTGCATGAGTTTGTTCTCTCCATGTCTGTTTGTTTTTTTTTCCGGATCCTCCCACAGCCCAAAACATGCAGAAGGTCAATTGGAATAATTAAATTTGAAATTGCACGGAAGTAGTGAATGTTGTCTGTCTTCGTATGTGGCCCTACAATTAGAGCGGTATAACATGGATAGATGCATTAAGTGGATAATAGGATAAGCCTTGTGTGCATGTTTAAATCCCCTATAACACAGACCTTGCTAGCCATTCGAGAAAACCGAAGATACGGGCATCGTTTTTATTTTCTAGGTACAACTTCCGCTATTTTTACGTACACGATGGTCGACTTGACGCAGACGGTCTATTGTCTTACCCGGCAGAGGCGCCCCGCCCTGACGAGCCCCCGCATCCCATCGAAACATGTGCCCCCCTCCAGCAACACACCAGCAGCTGGGGAACAACAACAATGACGACATCCTGTCGACGGTGTGGACACAGGTACAATCGGACTCCGGAAATCACTTCGTTTACTCTCTACACTTCTTTGGTGATATTATACATCATTATAAGATACAGGGCATCTCTTAAGCACTGAAATCCAGATGTGGAGGTATGGAGAGGCGTGTACCGGATGACCGCATCTACTTCCGGTTAATCTGATAGCTATCCTACTTTATTAAACGATCTCCACAGCATGGGGTCATTAAAGTACATCTAATCTCACCGATAAGGGTAAAAAAGCTGATCCAAGTCTACTCACTCTGGGACAACCAAGTGCAAAAACAAACATATGTTGACGCTTCAAACCGGCGGCTGCTTAACGGACCTGTGCGCTGGCCGTGCGCGACTCCACGGAAACGGGATTCCAACGGTTCATCCCGGCACCGACAAAAACACCGGATCTCCTCTGTCAACAGGTGGCAACCTGCCCAGATCACTAGGATCAGCTGTTCCTAAGCAGGGAAAGGACAAGTTGCGGGCACAGGTCTCCGCTGCAACCCCGGCTTGTGCAAGTTTGAGGCGCGCTCCCGCGGCTCCGGTGCGCG
Source organism: Fistularia commersonii (assembly GCF_037954325.1). NCBI lineage: Eukaryota > Metazoa > Chordata > Actinopteri > Syngnathiformes > Fistulariidae > Fistularia > Fistularia commersonii. The sequence continues at coordinate 6,264,974 of NC_141294.1, read as the reverse complement.
GAGGATGAAGCAGGATGGATATTGGCCTGCAGGCAGAGGCGACACACACATTCTCACCAAGTCAGACAACAGGATTTTTATCTGACGTCAGAAACTCCTGCTGCTAATCCACTGGGAATATTGAAAGTGACGTTTCCTGAAGTCAAATCATCTCTCTAAGAACCTCACCGTTAGCACAGTCTCCTCTCCTATTATATAATTCTTACAAGGAGACTTGTTATAATCCCAGAGAATGTCCCTTCATCTTCCCGTGAATGGACACATCCCTTCCAGAGGCGATGAGGATAAAAATACAATACTGTGTATTCACCAGAAAACACGGTCTTTGTTGTCGATAATAAAGAGGCTTTTTCTCCCCCAAAATGCTTATTTTGTCAGGAACACAAAATGAAGCTGGGTTTAATAGAATAAAGAGTGAATAATAAGATATGACGGTAATATTACAAAGGTGAGTGGACTAAAGGGTGCAATGTGGTGTTGAAGGTTTAAACATTATGAAAAGTTGGCAAAATCACAGAGAAACAACTCATTCAGAATTCTTCTCTCGAAGCTCTTTGTTTTGCTGAATGTCTCATATTCTTCAGCCCTTAGAGAACATTTTTATCGGCTGATGACCGGCTTATTCTTGATGTTTTCGTGACTCAGCAGTGAGTGGATGGAGCGTGGGGCCACGTCAGCTGGAGGCGGGGTCTTCTTGTTTGATAGCGTGTAGGGCATAGTTGATGGCAGTGCTGTTGGTCCAGCTCCAGGCTCCAGAAATCGGGTTATAGAGCATTCCCTGGACAGAGCGCACTGAGAAACCATCTGGGAAGAGGGTGAGGGGAGTAGGGGGTGGGGTCCAGATTAGATTGGGACAGTGAAATAGAATTGTCAATTTGGGTTTTATACATAGCAACAAAACCTGACGAGAAAATGCTCAGAAAGCATGACCATGACAGGATGAACAAAACAGAGGAAAATAAACCCATTTAAGGGTGGCGTCATTGATAAACACTAACAAGCCGAGCTCAAGGACTGCTGGGATGATTGTACAGGTTGTTACAGCATTAGATAAATACTAATACGCCGAGTTCCCGGATTTTAATAATGTAAAGAAACTAAAGAATAATCTGTGGTGAGATGCCATCTAGTTGACTGAATTCATTTTTTTTTTGTTTTAACTTAGCATCAACATGAAATCCTAATAAGGGCCTGCCAGTTATTAGCTTCCTTTTTGTTCGTTTCAGACATTTTATGGGGTTTCAGTATTTTCGGGCACATTATTAAGAAGCTGACAGAAAATGTGGGGAACAAAAAGTAAAGGTCATCTGCAGTCAAATGGATGTTTTTATTACAGACGAGCGCTGTCCTGGGGTTTCAGGTTGCCAGGGAGGAAATTTTCTGTGAAAAATATTATTTATAACTCCAATTAAAAGGTATATGCAGGATGTCTGGTGTCATGGATATATAATGAATATCTGTGAACCTGAAGTAAACGGACTTTTAAAATGTGTCGTTTCTCTCTCTTCACATTATGGTTATACAACAATTTGCATTAGGACCTCATATGTCAGCTTATGAACAGCATACAGTCAATATATGTGTGTATATAACTTAATATGTTAATGCTAATGTTAATCCCAACTAATGATGTGTAATTAAATGTATAGTCACAGAAAAAAACTTAACTGAATCATATCATATATTGGAATATGACAGGGGAAATTATCATGGCTGTCAAACACTGTACGTGAATGAACATTCGAAAATGACATCTTGCGTGGTAAATCATTTAGCGTTTTGACTTGCTGCAGAAATTTGGTACCATATTTGGAAACAAAAGAACTTACATGACTCCAGAAGTCGCTCCAGCTCTTCGGGGCTGATGAACTTCTCCCAATCATGTGTTCCCCTCGGAACGATGCGGAGCAGCTGCTCCGCGGCGACAATGCCCAACACATACGACAGGTTGGTTTTATTAATGGTGGTGATGAAGAGCGAGCCTCCTGGCTGGATGAGGAAAAATACAGATGGCGTTAGTCAAAGGGATAAAAGAAAAAAAAAATGACAATGAAAAACAAGTGTAGGGAATGTGTTGCAATGAGTGGACGGTGGGACTTTATAGAGAGTTTGAGAGCTGTGAATGGGAAAAACTCGGAGAGACACAGAGGGTTGCCTCAAGATTCAGGCTGTGTCAGGATGAACAAGTGAACAGGTGGACATGGGCAACGTGAGTTGGAAAGCGAAAAAAAAAAAAGAATCTTTGTCCTTTTAACTGAAAGCATAGAAATCCTCATGAGGCATCTTCATCGCCCCCCTGTGGTGAAAAGAGTGAGTGAGCAATGCGGGCCAGAGAGGGAGGGGTCACCGACTAGTTGCTGCCTTTAACCAAAGGCAGCAGTATTAAGTGAAGATTAGGCTGTCACTTGTCCCGTCTACGCCTCTGTCCCAGTGACCGGGAGGATTATAATCCTTTGGTCTCAGTGTTGATGTACAGCCTTTCGCTAAAGCTTGCCAAATATTCAGTCACAGACAAACTAGGTCTGGCCAATATTGTGTGGAATGGGGAAGGGCACGATGACAACATTATTATTAATATAATTCAGAATAGCTTCTTAATCTTGCCAAATAGATCCTCATGTGTGCCTATTTATGGAAGCATGAGTCAACAATATCAAATACAATGTGTCACCATCATTAGTATTTTTACACCACTTTCATTTTGAGGATTGTGAAAGGTTTCGAAATTGCACAGAACCTTCCACAAACATTTCCTTGATACGTTTGGCTTTGTGCTCATTGAAAGTTCAGTATTTTCTCATTTTTGATATTAGCTTGCAAACTTTTAGATGGCTTGGTCTTTTGAAGAAATATCCCGCAGATTCTTAGGAGGCAGTTTGAGTCCGATTTTAAACAGAAAGTTTCCAGTTTACTTATGTCATTTGTTTAGAGCATCATTTTTTAAATTAATTTCAGGATTTTGATGATTAAGGAAAAAGTGATGTGAGTGAAGACAGAAGAATTGCATTGAATATTTTAATTTGAAATATCCATAATGTATTATCACAAATAGGACATTAGTTGACATTGATTTACTGCCTAACGATAATGTTAACCGACACCCACTCATAGACAGTAGAAGCAAACAACCCAGGGACATTTTACCCTGATTAGTGTGCGGGAAAATACCGCACAGATGCAGAAATTGATCCACCAGGGGAAGAAAGCACACGTACCTTCAGCACCTGGCTGCAACATAAAGCGAAGGTCTCCCGATCAGCCAGATGTTCAACCACCTCGGACGCTACGACCGCATCGAACAGGCCTGCTCCCTGCTCTACCTCACTAGCTGTCTCATCTGCTGAGAGTTCCTCCAGGGTACAGGCTTGGTACCTGACCCGTTCACAAAGATCTGGATCATACGTCAGGTGCAGCTCTGCAGTGCCGATGCTGTTCTCTACTGGGTCTATGCCCAAAACGTCAGCTCCTAGGCGACCAAGGGGCTGTGGAAAAGGAGGAGAGATCATAAGTGAGCGGCTATGAGCTTCAGGAAATTAATGATGACTGATGACTTACAAAGCAGTATATATATACACAGGACTGGATATTGTTAGTACACAACTCACAAAACACCAAAACAAGTTTTCATAGATCCCTGAAAAGCTCAATGCATGGCTGAGATGCTTGTGCACTGTATAGCCAGCGTTGTCTCACACATAAAAGCTGAAAGTGATTAAAAAGATGCTTGACAGAAAAGTGATAATAATTTGCCTGCTACTTTTGCATCATCTTTGCTTTTCTCATATTTTGGTCAATCTATTTTACATCAGTTACAAATATGTTCACAGAAATTTTTCTGAACACTCTTTTTGTTTTTCAGTGTTTTTTTTTTTTCCAAAATAAAACTACATTAGACCTGAAAGTTAGCAACAGAGATAGTTACGGGTGACCGTTAGCGCCCCCTCGTGGACAAAACTGAACACAAAAAAGGGTTGTTTGTTGTTAGCCCAGGGGCTGCATTCTTTCTCTTGCAGCTGATCTCTTGTGATGGGAGGGCGTCCACTGACAAGACATCCCGAGACACCATCATGGCTACAACCTCTGCAGACATTTTTTTTTCCTTTCTTCCGCTTCCTGCATCTGAGCCTGCATGAGAATCTGACAGCCTGTGTGACAGAGCCACATAAATACAGGACCTGATGTTGTCTCTCCGGATCACAAGGCACTGCTGGTACATTCTCAGTGCCACTGAAGGCCGAGGCAGGAACTCAGTCCTGGCTGAACAGCTATCAACACTAACAAACAGATAAACAACTGTAAATGAACGCCTGGGCCATCCACCAAGCTGTGACCAGTCAAATCAACTGAGAACGAGCATTGGACTGACGTTCCTGTGTTATCTGGAATGTGTGTGAAGGTTAGAAAAAGCTGAGGGCAAATGCTCACATGGGAACAGACTTTCATTTGGCGAAGAAACGACAATCTGACAAGAAAAGTAGGGATTGAAATGATTGGGGGAAGGATGTTGGTATTCTGTTCGAGCATCCTATTAACAACTGGTTTTCTCCCAAAACTCAACAAACACACACACACTCTTTTTTTTTTTTTTACCTCTGTTAGGAGGCCGCCTCCACAGCCGACATCCAGTATACTGAGTCCCTGAAGTGGTTTCCCTGGGTGATGGGCTCGGTGCACATTCAGCAGATTATCACTGCACAGGAACCAAACAACATTACATAGATACATTTTTAAATTTAAAAAGTAATAATAATAACTATAATAATAATAATAACAACAATAATACACATACAGGCCTATTCGAATTTCCACAAGATGAAAACAACAGAGTGAAATCTAAAAAGATCTTCCGCAGTCAGCTGCTGCAATGGATGTTATATGAGGTTGCAAGCTACAGAGGATCAAAATATTCTTGCACCACTGATACGACCGCCCTGAGCCAAAGGTACTAGTGAGCAAACAACAACAACCTCCTCTGGTCACACTCAGCCTTGCAAATTTAACCCTCCCTCCTTCCTTCCATACACTTCTTTCTTCAACATTCTCAAATAGAAAACAACGTCTGATGACTCTTAGCCGCGGGCAAGAAGTGAATGGAGCCGGTCAAGACCTGGGCAAATAGAGGGATCATTAGATCTCCCAACTTCAGTACCTCCCATAACCAACATGCCGCAAAGATGCCCTTACAAATACAAATACAAATACGTGGCTTCATTGTTGAATAATAGTTAAAAATACTTCAATAGGACACAATATTACTACATTTTATTGTAAGCCAAATTGTTATTTTACAACTTGTATTAGTTTGACCAAAATTGCAGTCATATGGAAAAATCTCAGCAACAAGAATGAGTTGTATCTTCTGTAAAGTTTATTAGGTAGCATAGCAATGTGTAATTCGATTGGCACAAATGAAAAGAGGGGTGTAATGAAAGCTGAGATATGGCAGATATGAAAACACTGATATATTGAATGTGAAAAAGGAACTCGTCTGTGGAAAACCACTGTGTGGTTAACAATTACTGAACCACACAATTAAAAAAAAAAAAAAATTGACCAGCAGCATGAAATGCACAACAGAGGGAGTGTCTGCGCCTGGCAGGAAAAGCAACAGATGCAGCAAGGGTGCATCTCATTTAGACACAGCCTGAGGGCATACATTCGCAAGCAGAAGATACACACTGGAAAAGGGTCTGTCATCCTGTCACCACACACATGCCATCATCACTACACCAATAGGACCGCAATGGGGGGTTGTGGGGCACTGGGCGCTCTCAGGCACTGTAATGATTTCCATACAACACACCCATAGCAGATCTTGTCAATCAAAACAGACCCACCCAGCCCCTGAAACATGCAGAAATGCAGCGCCCGGTCAACTCAAATGCTACTGGGTTAAAAATGTGCTGATGTCCGGAGGAATCCTGTCACTTTCTGACACATCTGTACTTCTCAAATGTGCTCGTGACTCTCAAACACCACAAAAACAATAGTCCCTGGGGTTGTACTTTGACATGATAGCTTGACGCCTCGGCCCATCAATCATATGTGAGACGCAGTATCAGGGGAAAACATGTAATTGGGAGAACACACCGTATGAAAGGCACTCTGAGGTCATTCATGGCATGCAGGGCTCCAAATTCTCCATTTTCATCCCACCACTTGCTGGCCAACGACTGGAACCTCCTCACTTCATCAGGGTCCACCGTCGAGTGAGAGGCTGAGCGAAAACTATTTGGCACAAAAGAATATAATACAGTTTGTCACATGAGTCTAAAAATCAGGGAGCTTAAAGATAAACCAATACATTTTAAAAGGTATTGCGACACACCACATTTAAGTCATATCATAAAAACTGCTATGACTGTATATACTTAGTAGCTATATCAGCACTACTGATGCCACTTTCCCCATCACAACCAATGTATGAATAATCAATTATCTCTACCTTTTATTTGGCCAGTTTTAATTTTTTGCTTCTATTAACGAACTTCCCATGTATAAGGCGCTTGTTGACTTGACATATAACATAGACATTGTAAATACATTATGATTTGAATAATTGGTTTGGAGTAATTGAAAGACCCATCTACATATATTACAAAAACTGCATATCATATTGTATTAATTTTTTTTCTGATTGCCAACTCTCCCGATGTGTTGAGATGTGTCCAGACATGATGTTTTGAAGAACTCACCCACTTACTCAGTGTCCAATATTGATTAAAAATGTTCTTTTTTTTAAAGAACTGAAATTATATATATTTAATGACTCAAATGGGATTTAACTAGATGTAAAAAAAAAAAAACACCAAGTGGACTACTTTACATAATCATGTTGTATCAGCTATGCAAATCCTTACTCTTAATTAAATGGCAAATTAATGGTAGGACCAATTACATACAAAGCCACATTTTCCACCACATTCTATGACTTATGACTCAGTTATTTGGGGAATTTCTATGCATATCCATCCTCTCAGTAGCACTAGACTTAATTGTAAGCCCTGAAATGACCCCCTTACAATTAAACTATTACCTTAAAAAATTTGTCAATAATTGGATGATGAGACCACTAATTTTGATTTGTGAAAGGCAACTGACTTTTCAGTTTGTTGCGAAAATCTATTACTTCACTAAAACCTATATAATACAGTATTCCGCAGGGAATATTCAAATCTTTGTACTTTTTAAGACCTTAAAACACTTGATAGCCTTAACCTTGACCATTTATATTTTATTGTATTTCTTATTCTCCCTCCTTCCTACTATTATCTATTATGGTTATGTTTTTCCTTGATACTCTGGCACAACAATTTCCTTCGGGATGAATAAAGTTGTTCTCATCTCTCATCTCATCTTATTTTTTCACAAAAAAATGCATGAATTTGAACCTTAACACGAGTTCAGAATTTTCAGACATTCATGATTTTCTGACTTAGGACCTTACAAACATTTTTAACCCCAAAAATAACACTTTGTTTGTTCATGAAATTATTAATGAGGAAATGGGAGTCTGAGTATTTGTAAAGTAAATCCTGGTCATAGTGAGTGAAGTGGGGATTGATCGATTGACAAGTGCTGGTGCTTTAAGATTTTAAATTAGAGCTTCAACTTAAATGCGGTTTACAACTTTTTTGGCTAACATTACCTTGAATGCTCCTCTTTTATCCCCGTTTATGCTGTATTTTTATTTTCTTTTTATTGAAGTTTAAGTGAGGATACCTCATTTGACAGCCGTCCGGCCGTTGCTTCCCCATGCCGGCGCTCAGGAGCCTCCGAGTCCGTTGCTGACATACGGCGCTCCGGCTGAGGCCGCTGCGAAATGTCAAAGGATTGCAGCTGTAAAGACCCAACAAAATGCGGCTAAACCTTTCTAAAAGCATGTTAATGTCGAAGAGTTCACCCTCCGCAGCTAACTGCGACCGACATTGACCCACGGTGCTCCGGTCTTTTCTCCCCGTCATGAACAAGGAGCATTTTGGTTCCTACTGCTCGAAAAAATGTTAGCTAACGGGGAACTGCGAGGGGTTAAAAAAAAAAAAAAAACCCATTCGATTCAACCTTGCCATGTTTATTTGTACATACGTATATTTGTTTAAACCGTTTATGTTAAAAAAAAAAAAGGATTGTCAGTTTACATTAAATAGAAAAGCTATTGAATTTCCCTGATAGCTATAAAAAAAAGTAAAATAAACACCTCAAAATATCGGCACATAATTTACCTGCGAAGGAATATTTTCTCGAATTTTTACGTAGAATTATGTTTGGATTGCTATTCACTCATTGACACTTTATCAACAGCATGAAATCTAAAGAGGTAGAGGTATGCTCTGGAAAGGAGAGGAATGAATATACATAGAATATATGTGTGTGACTGAGAGGAACTGGGCTGGAACATTGAGGCTACAGGAAGAGGAGATCATGAAGCTTCTTGATCGCTTGATTCTTGATCTCCACTGGTCATCAGTCCAGAGCAACAGAGGGTGTGGAGGAGATGGAGAGAGTGTCCAAGCAGGTTGGAATGGGTGGAGAAAAGTGTCAGGGGTACGGAGTGATAGACGACTATCGGCCAGAATGAAAGGAAAGGTGTACAAGACAGTGGTGAGACCAACCATGCTGTATGGCCTAGAAACTGTAACAATGACGAAAAGAAAGGAGGCAGAACTAGAGGTTGCAGGTTCTCTTTGGGAGTGACCAGGATGGATAGGATCAGGAATGAGTCTATCAGAGGAACAGCACATGTTAGATGTTTTGGAGAGGTCAGAGGAGCCAGACTGAGATGGTCCGATCATGTACAAAGGAGGGATAGTGAATATATTGGTAGACGGATGCTGGAATTGGAGCTGCCATACAAGAGGTCTCGGGTGAGACCAAAGAGAAGATTTATGGACGTAGTGAGAGAGGATATGAAGGTAGTTGGTGTGAGAGGAGATATAGAGAATAGGGTTAGATGGAGAAGGTTGATTCGCTGTGACAACCCCTGAAGGGAAAAGCCAAAAGAAGAAGATACTTTATCAACAGCATCATTCATGTGTACAAGTGCCTGTTATTTGGAGTCTAAAACAGAAGACTATCAAATAGGGCACAAAGGTAGGATGGTAGGATGGCAGTGTACATATACATATGTGTGTCTTACAGAGAAGAATCACAAGGTTGTTTGCTCTTGTGTCAGCATATCTGAAATACCTTCAGGCTCAGCTTATGTTCGAATGGATCTATTGACAATTTGAAAATTAAACTGTTTGACATCCCATGTTTGGGGGAGAAACTTCATGAACTGAAAGCTTTGAGGCCCATTTCCAGCGACTACATCAGGATGACAGTAGTCCTTGCTTTTCTTTCCACTATGCTTTGATCAACAATTTCAAATATATTATACCTGATCATGTAATGAGAGACAACATAAGCCATTCATTTTGATAGTAATAAAAAAGATCCAGAGAGGTATCCAGGACAAACAGTTTTATTTGACATCTTACAATGGTTGGAAAAAAGTGAATCCTGTTAAGATTTAAAATGATGCTATTTCAGAGTCCACCAAGCTTTGTATAGTGATACACGCAAAAACTCCTACCATTCAAAATGTTCTTCAGTCACACTTTAAAAATAACAATATATTTACAAAGATGAAAGATGGATCAGGGGGATTCACCTACACAACTGCCTCTATAATGAGACAAGCCTGCTCAACTCATGGAATTTAAAATGGTAAAGTGCACAGATAAGTGTGTTAACTGTGCTTTTCAGCGTCTGCTACGATGGGACGGGGATGCTGACCTGAAACAGACACAGTGGACATAAAATTAATACTGCACCATGCACAGCCGTGCAGACTATAATGTAAAAGACATGCACAAAAATATCCCTCGAAATACCAGGCAGGCAGAACAAACGCTTCAAATAGTCTATATGGCGAACTAATGATCTGGCTACTCTAAAGCATCAAACTGACGCTGCAGAGCACATAGCCGATCCATAATTTAGAATAAACATGGATCTTAAAAACCCCAACCCATACCAGACAGGAAAAAATTAAGACTCACATTCCAAATTGCAAATGCAACACTGGCTTAACTACATGTGAATGAAGAGGCAATTTTTTGCATAACCATTGAGAATTGAGATGGTTTTCCATCAGATGGTAAGAGCTACGAAGATGAGACATTTTCAATTTTTTAAAACGCATTTAAATACATTAAGGGCCTTCAGAGAAATCAAAATGAGATTATAGAAGAATGAAAGAGAAATAAACAAATACTACCTTGATCGCGACTTAGACTTGTGTTTGCGGCTTGCCTTCTTACCAGACTTGTGAGATTTTTCCGTCGACCTTGAACGACTACGTTTGGATTTTTTAGATTTTTTGTCCTTACTAACTTCAGGTGTAGGGGATCTGCTGGACTCAGAGTCTGAGTGTCTCTTGCTAACTCTGGCGGAGCCCTTTTTGCTTGCTTTGCTATCCTGTCTGGAGTGCCTGTCACTGTGTGTGTCACTGTATGAGTCGCTTTCTTTTCTTTTCTTCGCTTTGCCATTCTCCTCATTAACTAAAGAGATGCTCTTTTCTTTTTCCTTCTCTCTTTCTTTGCCCTTAGCCTTTTCTCTCTTTTTATCAGCCTCCTTTTCCCTGTCTTTCTCCTTCTTTTTCTTGTCTTTCTCGTGACTACGGCTCCTCTCTCGCCTCCTCTCTCTGTCTTTGCTGGAGGCCTTTTGCTTGTGTTTGCTACTACGACTATGACTGCTGTCCCTACGCTCCCTACTTCTTTTTCGCACCTTCTCCCTGTCTTTCTCCCTCTCTCTGTCCCTGTCCCTGCTCCGACTGCGGCTGTCTCTGGCCCGCGCTCTGGCCCTATCTCTGGATCGGGACCGACTCCTACGGGTCCGTCGCTCTCTGGAATCACTACGGTCTTTCCTGTGGTGGCCGGAGCGCTCGGCACTGCTCCTCCTCCGATCTCTAGCTTTTTCACTGCGATGCCTGTGAGAACTTGGGCTGCGGCTACGCCGGCGAGCTTTGTGTGAGGTCGACCGGCTACGCCTCCTCTTCTTCCGCGGGGAAGAAGATCGAGAGGAACTGCGGGAAGACGCTGAAGAAGAGGAGGAGGAACGACTACTACTGTGGCTGGAAGTAGAGTGGGAGCTGCTGCTGTGACCATTGGTTGGAGAATCGCTGCCAGCTCGGCCAGATTGTTCCTTCCCCCTGACCAAGTGCCTGCCTTCATTACCCTCCATGACACTATGGGACCTACGCCTTTCTGCCAAGGGCTCCGCCTCCCTCTCCTTTACATCCTCTTTATGAAAATTCTCTAACTGAACCTCATCATATTCCCCCCTTTCTCTGATCAATCTCTCCTTCGCCATTTCTTCTGTGGAAACAATAAAGATGCTTGTTGAACAAAACCACTTAGTTTTCACAACTCATCATTTCAATCATTTATATTTGAGAGTTCCGTTACTTGGACATTTTTTTCGTTCCTCCTGTTTTATGACCAGTAGTTAAGAATGACCAATGTGCTGCTAGATTGATGTTTCCATGTAATCGAGTATTGAGGAATGCATTGTGCCACCAGCAGACAAATTAATCTTTGAGAACTTCAAGACTAACCTCTTGCATGCAGAGCCTCCTGAGCTTGTTTTTCTTGCAGCTGCAACATCTCCCGCTCTTTGCGTCGAAAGGCATCTTGCTTCTCCCGGATGCGGTGGCGCAATTCCTCCTCATCAGTGTCGGAGGACTCAGACCCTCGAATGCTGTGATTATCCTCATCCTCACTCTCATCTGAACCATAGTCACCCAGCCCGCCTGCCACAACAGAACCCCCATGTTGTTGAGTGTTGGAAAATGACTGTCATTATTCCTCAGGTTCCACTAATGAAACCCTCAATCTCAATCGAGGGGCCCAATGAAAGGCACTTAATCCTGTATAGTTCTGAATTCGAAACCATAAATGCCCTCTCAGAAACCAAAACAAATATGTGAAGAGAGCATGCTTCTATTGTTTAAGAGGAAAACTTAACCCAAATAAATCATGGTGGCACCACTTTATGTCTTAAATCTTAAAAACTAGGTTGTTTATTTGGGTATGTCTGGAGCTTGCAGCTTTTCCCCACACTCCTGTACAGCCACCCACCCACCCACCCACTACAGAAAAATGGATACTCACTGAGACCAGTCAGAGAAGCCAGTGCACTTGACTGTGCCAGCTGTTTTGCAGGAGCTTTGATTCACATCAACAACAGGAACAAAATGTTAAAACACATACTGCCATTTTCTCATAGGCAAGAGAGTCGCTAGAGAAGGGGGGTCACAGATAAAGCACTATTCACACGGGCTGCCATTGGTAACAAGAGAAAAAAAAAAGCAAAAAAAAAAAAAAAAAAAGGAGAAAAGAGAGAGGGTTAAACGATCTTCAGTCATACAATACAGGTAAAACAGTCGATCAGGAGGGAAAGAACCAATCTGTACTAATGCAGTCATCTCAATGGAGAACGTCACTTGGCTCTAAAGGAGGGTCCTTGGCAGTCAATTCTGACACTCATGTCAGTCAGTCGGCAGGACCTTAAATATCAGGTATCAGGAGAACCCGATTTAGAAAAACAGTCTTCTCTCTGATGCATTAGCATAGAATGGTTGAAAATGCAATGCAAATTCCCATGTTTGCTTTCCGATGACCGTAGCTTAAAAGGGCATAATGTAGAACTTTCTTATTATGCACATGTATGATTTGCTTCAGGTTTGAGCTATGTGTCTGAGTAAGATGTATGATGCATAAACGGTAAAGGAAGAGCAGACCTCGAGTAGCTTTGCGGTGAGATTCCTTGGCAACATGCAGGATCTCTTCATTTGTGACCTCAAGAAGGATCTCCGTCAGGAGCGTTTTTGTGATGATCATCTACAACAATTAGACATCTATTTAAATAATAGGCACTTCAACTGCAAAAACCTGCATGAAGGATAGATGACTGGAATTGCACAACATACCAGCTGGAATTCCTTTTCCTCTTCTGTCATTTCAGGTTCACTGTCCTCTGCAGGAGGAGATGGGCTCCGCTCTGGAATTTCCCTTTTCACTGGGATTTTTTCCTCATCTTCGTTATCTTCATTCACCTCATCATCACTGTCCTGATACAGATAGGTGCAGGGAGATGATTTAAAAAAAAAAGCCATAGCAGAGCCTGATCTCATAGGCTCATATCAAAATTACAGTCAAGAGTATGTCTTGTCTTTTTACTAACAACACAGGCAAACTGAAGTATTCTCTCAAAAGAGATCACAGGTTAAGGCCAGAAACACTTTGCTTACAAATTTACTCTTGCGAGGCAAACGAGGACCATCACCACCGTTGTCTGCCTCATGCTCTTTGCCATCATCTTTTGCCATTTCTGCACGCTCCTTCTCCATCCGCTCTCGCTCCAGTTTCTTCTGCTTCTCTCTGTCCATTTTTTCAAGCCCCTCCCGAATCCATGCAGGTAAAGTGCGCCTTTTCACTGCATCTAGGGGGGAAATTCAAGGTCAAATTGTTTTCATTATGCTGACACACAATAGCTTTCGATAGCCTTTTTGACAGCCATTCTTTGACTTTTCTGGTTAGTTATGCTTAATTTGATCATTATATAGAATAATAAACCTTGAGTACAATATTTTAGGTACTAGTGTATTGTTCCATTGGAGAGTACAATGTGCAAGCAGTCATGTCACTCATTGGATGCATATCCCTTCAGTTCATATCCTTAGTTTGTGAAATCAAGTCAATTATTGGTAAGAATGAAAACTCTAACTTCTTAGGATGTATGTGATGAAAATATGAACACTGGCTAGATTTCTTTTATAAGGTTAGGTCTTGATACTTGGAATGTGTGTGTGTGTGTGTGTGTGTGTGTGTGTGTGTGTGTGTGTGTGTGTGTGTGTGTGGCAGCGATGTAAACAATCTCTGCTGTACAAAGTACTAAAAAGTATTTTGAACTGCATTTTCATGTGTACTGTCTCCTGCATTGGCTGCAGAAAACCAACACTTTTTGGATATAAGGAAAACTTCAGTAACTTTAAAAAGGACAATTCACGTGAAAAGACTATTTTTTGCTGTCACATCACTTTTCCTGTCAAATCTGATTGTCCCATGATAATTGTTATGATTAAGAGGCTGAAAATTAAGCAGGGCGACACTTACCAAGTGGTGCTGGGGCTTCCTGTTTGACAGGGATCTGGATCGGAGATCTTGGCCTGTCCCTGAAACCAGGTGGTCTGGCATCTCGCCTGTTCGGAGGAGGGCCCTGCCAGTATGGGGAATGAAAGCCCGTGGGTGTGGGGGGAAAAGATGAAGCAGCTCCATGCTGGGAAGAGAAAGCACAAAATTGTAATTAACAGACAATAATAACAGAAGATCCTTGCTAATTGCCATAAAAGTTTTGGCATTGTACCCGACAGAATGTATTCAGTCCATCAAAGGTGAAAGGGCTTGAAGCTGTCAAATTGAATAAGGGAAAAAATCTAATAAAAAAATACCAACCATGCCGGATCCTCAACATTCCAACACTTGGCTATAAACCGCAGCTCAAGTGGGCAATGACTAACACCTAGATGCTGGGATGCGGTACATCTTGAGTCATCTGTAACATCTTGTGTTACTTTGCTGTTGGACGAAAACCCAAACGCTTCAACAGTTTCTACTGCAGCATCTGCATACCTGATAATCAAACTGGTTCATGGCCATGGGGGCCATGGCGTAGCTGTCGGGCTGTGCCCCATACCCATGGCTGTTCTGAGGGTAAACCCCACGGTGGGCTTCAGAGTTGAACTCCGCGCTGTCCTGGCTGTTGCTATCCTCACTGGGGTTCACAACATCCATTGGTCCTGACCCTGGGGGGATCCAAGGCTGATCAGGAGGAGGTGGAGGAGGGGGTTGGCCATGCATTCCCCATTCTGTTGTTGATTAAAAAAAAAAAAGAAAAAGAAAAAAAACACCAAATAAAAATCATGGGCTGTTTCTATAGAAAAATTAACTCAATCATCTTGTTTCATTGTACAATTCAGATTAAAGTAATCACCCATTCTGTTCCTTTTACCATATAAATATGATCTAAACAAATCATGTGAACCAAGACAACTTGATAATACAGAGGAAGATTTAGTATGCACTCGAAACTAAATCCTACTTTTTTCAACTAAATATATTGTTGGAGTAAAACTGCATATCAATGAGGGGAAAAAAAGACAATGGTATTTTTAAAAAATACAAGCTAATAATACTAGTAATCAGGTATATCAGTCCATAAAGTTGTTTTAATAAACACATTTATATAGAGTACATTATCTAGTATATCAAGTATAGTAGTATGTATAGCTTAACAATAAAGAAATTGTCTTGATGCACACATTCTATGAATATGAACTTACATTTGAGCAGAAGAAATTTGATTCACATTACTGTTTGGGAATGAGTGTACCACACTGCGGACAGGAGGTGTGATTGAAATGATTTAGATAATTAAACAGCATGTTGCCCTCTTAAACACTTCGGGTGCCAAGAAAAACCTAAAAAGTCTCACACACACCCACTGATAGGTCCTTGGTGTTGACTTGTTTTATGAGAAGCTAAGAACGATAATCTTGATAAAATAGGACTTTTGACCTGCAAAATAACTAATGAAATCAGAGCTTTGCATTCACCCAAGCTAGAAAACTTTAAAAAAGGGGGGCATATATATATATATAAAAGATTGCACATTTATCCAAACACAAACTCAAGTTTGTGTTTGGATAGACTCAGATACTCTTTCTGCGTTTGCTTTTCCTTTTAATTTTCATGAGCTAACACTGACTGAAAGTCTCTACTACTAGTATTTCTAAATACTTACCAAGTCCTATAAATTTGTTATTGACAACACCTGCTTGAAGGCCAAAAAAAATTAAAGTGTTTTTTGACACTTTAATAATTGGAAAGGAAGAGTTTTACTCAATATCTCTCCATAGAGAAAAGAATTCATTAATTTCTCGTTAGAGACGCTTCTATTAGATTATGAGGCAGTGGACATTAGTGCAAGCTGCCCCAAGACGCCCATGCACACACGAAACCAGCCCTTTGATATCAGGGTCCCAGGACATAAATATACATGGGCTAGGGTTTCACTTGGATTTCCTACAAGGACACCTCTGGGAAAAAGCTTTCATAAAGTTATGATTTAGATTCCCGTTACATGTTAAGCAACAATATATTCATGTTGAAAGCATCGATTTTCCTCAAACATTGATAATAGACACCCAGATTACTCTTAAGAGGGCTCGTGAAAGTTTCAGTATTTCAATACTTTATCAATAGCACCTGCTGAAAAAAGGGGTAGTAATGAAAAGGAGAAATATAAACTGAAATCAGACTATTCATCCTTAGATCAATTAAATGACACTAGGTGAAAAAAAAACATCAGATCCTAGAAATTAGTTACATGGAAAACACGAGTAATGCAACTCTTCTGAAAATGGAATAGGAATGCCGAAGCTAGAATCAAGATAGATTCAACAATGTTAAAGGGTCCATCCACTCAGGAACACAGAGTGTGAAAACAGACCATTATGTTTTAGTTTGCAACAAAGAAAGTACAATAATAATGATTCAACGTAATTTAAATATCTTCTTTATGACAGTAGGTTCCAATTATTTAAATGAGAAATTATGTGTTGTTACACTTTAATTTTCTGTCATTTTAGGTTAATCATGTTGAAGAAACCCCTCTGATTGTACTGATTTACTGGTAACTGCAATTTCTGATCAAGAAATTACAGTAGTATTCTGTTTTAGCCTAGTTATGTGTAAAACTAGTATTTTCAATATCCTGAAAATATTATCAGTTGTTGAGTGACACTGTTTGAAGTCAGCATTTTCAAACACATGTGAGACGGTCTTAAAAAATATTAGTCCTGTGGGATCAAAAAAGGTATGAAGTAAAAGTTTCTATGAAACCATTTTAAAATACTGCTCCAATGGTTGTATTCTTACAACCAAATTCTGAAAAACGGCTTTAAAAGTTCAAGAAGTACACTTCCTGAGAAATATAAAAATGGTTTGCTTAGTACTATAAAAATAGAGAAAAACTTTTGGGCATAAGCATTAATTTTAAGACAATAAATTTGACTCAGTTAATTCCGAAATTACAAATAACAAATAAAAATAAAACCAAATAAACATGTGACACCAGAATCTCAAATAAGTATTATATCTCAAAAATAGTTACTAAATGTGATTATATATTTCTTGTTGGGTACCGTCTCATATGTTATTGTTGCAGAGTGCGAACACATGGAAGTGTATCATGGGGTGAGATTATAACATGGATCAAAAGAATGTAGCATGGAGCAAACCAACTGGGAAGCAAGAGAAGACCACAGATGATATTCTGAATGAGACCAGAGCAGATCGTACATAAGATTAAAATGTGGGATGTAAGGTCAATCAGAACAATTGCTCAATGCAAATACACAGGGCTGCATAACTATGGCTCCATGACATGGTATCTATCTATTTACTGTTCAATCATTTGACCTTTTTAATCTGGCTACTCTCTGGGAAGTCATATCATGCCAGGATAGTTGAAAGGTGTGCATACAATGTTCACTAGCACAGTGGTTCATACCAATGTAGCAGGAAAAACCTAAAAGTAAAAACTCTCCTCATCACCTTCAAAGTGTCTTTAGTGACCCCCAAATTGAATTCTATGATTTGGGCATCACCCCTGCGCATGACACACATCTGTGACTAACAAGGAGCACTATTCACAACTGTTAATTTTGTTGATTGAATCAGGAAAACACAAAAGGTATAGGGTCTCACCTGCCTCTGGCTATGACATTATGTACACCAGTAGTGAAACATCACCACGTCATTTAATATAACTGCTTGAAATGACAAAGCGCATTTTTTACGACTCAACCAAATATTCTGTTCATTCAACAGATACAAAATAGCTTTCAGCTATGTCAGGTTCAACTACTTCTGTCACTTTCTTTTGGGGATTTGTGGTCCATTTTGAGACGCTAAATTAACAAAGTAACTCAATAATGTGTGTGAAATTGAACAAAGAAAGTGTATACAACATAAGTTGTGGTGGTTTTAGTCTAAACACTTGGCCAAGGGAGAAAAAAGGTGAGAGGACTTCTAAAACACTCCTTCAGTAACCCTTCTGTTAAAGACAGCTCAAGATGAGAACACCAAAAAAAACACGAATTCAATTAGGTATATAGTGGCGATACATTGAACATCTGCACTGAAATACAAGTGCAGGCTGTACTGTAAACATGTAGAAGTAGAAAAAGTAATCATACATACCACTTCTTGGGTGTGACTGGCTACCTGGCTGCCACATTCGGCCAAATGCTGCATCGCCCTGGAATGTCCCATGGTTGCTTTGTCCAACGGGTTCAAGGCCTGGTATGTCCTGGCCATTAGGTTGGATTGAGGGTTGTTCTGACCCTGTAGATTCCTTCTGGGCGATCCAAGCTTGTGCCAGGGCAGCCCAGTCGACTTGACCTGTGCACACCCCGAGAAACAGCCATTGTTGTAAATACTACAGACTTTCAGAAGTGTAGATGCTTGGGAGCTAACACTATTCAATAGTGCAAGTGCATTGCTCACTGACCTGGATCTTGCTGGTGCTGAAAAGACTGCATCCACTGCTGCTGGCTCAGAGGCCACTGCGGCCAGGGTTGTCCCCCCTGGTCCCACATCTCCCTCATCTGAAGTTAAATCCTGAAAAATTAACGTTCAAAATTCAATTTAACTTCAATTTTAATGAATAAATAATGTGTTGCACAAAAAAATCCAGTGAATTATTTGCTATATGGTATTAGGATCGGGTTTCATCGAATGGCTAAAAACCCTGCAAGCACTAGCGTCGTGCTAATGTTAGCGTAAACGGATTGACAAGCTAGGTCTGGGACTTGGATCAACAGCCAATAACAAGCTCTCGTTTGATATGGAAATACCACTATTAACCAGACCAAATCGTTTTTTTTCCAAATAGGGACTGTTAGTAAAGATATGCGCCGTGAGCTCCGTGAGTCGGACATGCATTTGGAAGCTAGTGAAACTAGCTAACATGAGCTACCGTTAGCCTGACTCAGAATGAAAGCTAACATCAAGCCCAACGCATGTTGAGAGCCTATATAGTGACGGGGCAACAAACATGTTTTGGTATTGAATTATGCGCAAGGAAAAAATTGTCAAATACAAGCGTGGGACAGCTGTAGTTAGAGCAACGTGCCCTCACCTTTTCCAGTCTATTTCTCTTCGGAGCTGCTGATGTTCCAAAATGGCTGCACCGCACTAACAACTGCGAGGAAGTGTGAACCAACAGAGGCTCTGCTGTTGACTCGGGTTCCTGTCGGGAATTTAACAATAAAAGATCAACATTTTCTTGGAATTGTGGAGAAACATGTACAACTTTCGATTATATCGAGTATTTGAAAAAGATATTAAAACACCAGTCAGCGTAGGAGTCATTGTAGAATTTGGGGTCTTATTACGACAATAGAATTCACAAGTATCTGCGTGTGTTATCATGTGTGGTAAGTTTAAAAAGTTGTATGATGTATGTATGATCATGTTTTCACCGTAAATAAAGAACTAATGAATAGCAATTTATTATCTTAAAATGTACATCTTTAGGTAAAATCCATATCCCTCTGGCCTTTTTTAACTTCATTGATTTCAAATTCGCCAAAAACAATAGCAATCTATTTTGACAGTGTCTCTTTGAGGAAGATATGATAATAATAACAAGTATTATTTTTTGCCAATAAATCAGATAAAATATATAGAATAACATATTTTATGCATGTTCCATTAACCACAGCCAACTAATTTATTACTAAAAAAAATCTCCCAATAGGGTGTGGTATTCCCCAAGTCATGGAAGCTGCTCCTTATAGTATAATTTCCCATTGATGAAGGCACTCTTTCTATCTTGGTCTTTCTGGCCTCTCTTGAAAATGTCAAAGAAAGTAATATCAGTATCAAGCCAAAATTGATGGCATGACAACTGTGATACTCCAAAATTATTAGTAAATTAAGTATAATACCATATTGTATAATTACTACACTAATATTTTAAGAATACGTTTATCAAAAATGCCATTTCATATTTGGTTGGGGCAGCTATGTTGATTTTTCAGACTTAAAACAACAATAATGTCAACTTATGTGGCCTCAACTTATCTTAAAAGGGTTGATAGAATATGTCCCTGTTGTTTTGAAGTGCTAATTTAGTAAGTTAATTTCAAAACAATCTCTAAGAATTTTTAATACTTAGTAAGTTACATGTTGTGACATGCAGTTAATTGTAAATCTTTCATGGAAGGAAAAGATTCCCCCTTGTAAATTGGAATCCTGGTATGAAACATTTTGAGTAATCCTGGATTCTAATGATGAAATACCTAATTTTGGTATTGATCTTTATTAATAAGATTCACAATCATTTTCAGAAAAAAGCTGAGGTTGTCTGATGCAAACAAACAATGCCGCAAGAGGGGAGACATACCTGCTGAAAGGCCAGTAGAAGTGGAGAGAGATGAGAGAGCAAGGAAAAGTCAAAACTTATTCAGGATAACTGCCTAACAAAGATTTCGACAAAGAAAGTTGTGAAGTCTTTTTAACCCCACTGTGGAGTCTTGATTATGGCAAACAATTATTTCTACATTCAGAAATGTCAAGGTTAGATGGGTGACATATATAATTAAAAGGGATTACACAGTGACATTTCATATTTATAATTAATGTTTTATAGAACAGAGGAAAATATGTTTATAATAATGAATTTACTGTCTATCATTTCAGGCAAGGGATTCAAGGAAGGAACACTAAAAAAAAGCCAATAAATACTACTAAGTCAGTAAAAAGCTACAGGAAATGGTCAAAGCTGAAATAAGAAATAAAAACAGATGCAAGAAGCACTATCCTGGAAGCTTCTCCAACCTGAAACTGTTCAGGACATACGGATGTACCCTTCTATGTTGTTTTTGTTCCTATTACAGGATATTATAGATTATACATAGAGATGGTTCAATTTTTTTATTAAATTCAGTGAATAAAATGACAAATGTTTAATTGAAAAGTAGTTTGAGTTTGGGTGTTTATTTTAAATATCAAAATGATTCCAATTAATCTTAAAATCGATTAATTGTTGGTTTAATTGCTTGATAATAACCTGTAACCAGGTAATAACCTGTCTCAGAATCAGGATACTTTATTGATCACCAAGTGGGAAATTGCTCTTTGTTGCAGCGGCTCCTGCTCACAGGGTGCGGATGAGAAATATGAGCAGTTTTAAGTTTTAATTCTTCCCCACTTGACTCTTTAGCAAAAGCTGCTTTTAACAAAAAACAATTTACCCTTTCAAAACAATTCAAATCTTTGTTGCTTTGATATATTTCATGCCCCATCTATTATTAAAGAAAAAAAATCCATGAATTTCAGGAATTTTGGAAAAAATATGTTCACCACTGGTGAATGGTAATTTATGGCAATTAGAGGATGAAAGTAAATAAAGTGTTTCCTATGTTGATTGGCAATTGAAATTTTGGTGAACTGACACATACTCTACCATTAAAGTGGAGCCCATATTCAAGGTTACAAACTGACAGTGTTTGTCTGTTACTTATTTGCCACAAAATAAGAAACATGTTATATTTTTGAATAGACATCCATAACATTTGTCATTTTCTATGTATTCTCCACCGGAAGCATAGGTTTACATCCAAATAGCATGTTTCTGTTTCTTAATGCCTTTGCATAGGTTACTTCTTCAAAGTTGGAGGAAACCATAACGCTGAGTCCGCAATGAACTGCGACTGGATTGCTCATCACCAGATCTGTGACTGCCATTTGTTGTTTTTCATGCATGATCTACAAAAGTCCTGGTGTTTGCACATGCAGAAAAAATGTGAAGGTTGGTCAATATGTCAATTAATAACAAAGAAAAGTGCTTTTTTTTTTTCTCTACTGCACTATCACCCTCATTTGCTATTATTCATCAAATTTTGGATTACATCCCCACAGTGTTGTGTAATTCACATCACAGGATCTACTCTTCTGCAGCAACCCCCACCCCCAACCATTCGCCTGATGACATCACAGTGTGCTGTTTTAATGTACACAAAGCAGAAGGGCTGTGTGATTCCTGCTGTTTATATCCAGGTGTATCATTATATCATAAAACCACATTGATTACATCTCTTCTTTGGGGATATTTTTATGTGTTCTAAATTTGGATAACTAGCAACAAAGAAGCAAAGTGGAAGAGTGTGCATTGACAGTTTGAGAGGTATGTTTAACCATATAAGAAAGAAAAACGTGTTATTGTGAGAATGACTGAGCCATTGAAAGTCTTCGGAGTTGACAGATACACTGCCAATGCCCCGTACAGAGGGAGCAAATTTTGAGTTCTCTAAATTTATCATATCTGACAAAAGTTGGCATATGGTAAAGCATTAAGATAGCCTTCAGAACGCACATTTAAATGGTGCTTGATGATAATTATCTTTTCCATGAAGTTGGTTTGCTAAACTAACGTTCATTTACTATATCGAGGAACTGAGAGCCCCCCTCCTGCAATGGGGAATTGTGATGTCACAAAGTATGACGCCCCACTTACTAGGAGATGGAAAACTGTGATGTGAACATGGTCTGTGTGTGACACAGCCATCTAAAAAACCTCACATAGTTTAACCATAGATGACTGCTGCTTGCAGCAAATCCTTTCAGAGAACCAATCCCAGCATTTTACGGCATCACTCGAATTGAAAGAGCAGCCAAAGAGCAAAATGGAGCATATAAAATCTTGTGGTTTGACATCAGTATATTATTATCAAAATCCGTTGAGGTGGCTACACTGCGGATAAGATAAACTGTAGGAGAGAGGAATTTGCATTTCACCCAGAGCGGAGCATATAAAAATATCACTAAAGATTATCCTCAATCAATCCCAGAGTGAGGAATTTGCAAAATGAGCGGGGAAAATGCAAAAATAGGTTAGCTGTGGATTAGTTACAGCAACCTTAAAGGTACAATTTTAATCACAGGAAGACCAAAACATGTTGGGATCATTTTGCTAAGGTTAAAAAGAGGATGAGTTGGAAAAAAAAAAACCCTGAACCTCACAGATGACAAACTTTTTATTGTTAATGAGTGGGTTTATTTTTTTTTAATTTAGTTTAATGATGCCTTTCAGGTTGGTCTGTTGATTCATTGAAGTTTGTCTCTCCAGAGCAATTGATTGATGGTCAACTGTTTCTATCTCCAGATGTTCTGCCACACACCTTCCTTCTCATCCCCCTCATCATCCTTCCTTTCTTCATCTTCCTCCTCTTCTACCACCACTACCTCGTCTTCGTCCTCCCCCCCCTCCTCTTCCTCCACGACTTCTTCTGCATCTTCCTCTTCCAAGTGGGTGTCAGTCTTAGTGCCTAACCCCGGTCAGCCCAGCAGCCAAAGACTGATCCTGAGGAGAATCCCAACATCGACCTGTACCTCTCCACCGTGTTCTCCATTCTTCCCCTCATCTCTGTCCTTTTCATCTCCCTCTTCCCCCTGCTCTGCTTTCTTTCCCTCCTCCTTGTCCCCGTCCTCTCCCTCACTATGCTGCTCCCCCTTCTTCCCTCCCTACTTGTCCTCCTCCTGCTGTTCCTCTCCCCTGTTTTCCCTCTCCTACTTTTCCTCCTCTTCTCCCTCCTCTTCCTGCTATTCGTCCATCTCCTCCTCTTCCTCTTCATCTTCCCCCTCCTCCTCCAAGTGGGTTTCCATCCTGGTCCAGAATCCTAGTTTCCCCAGCTTCCAGAAACTAATCATCAAGAAGGTCCCTGCTCAAACACCCCCTTGGAGGTCCTCCAGGTGTTCCACTCCGAGGACCAACACAGGTAAAATTGAGTGCCTCCCAACCAATCCCTTCCCTCTTCCTCCCCTCCCTTCCAATCCTGTTTTAATTGCCATGCTTTTGTCTTCTATTGCTGTTTGCTTAATCACAAAATATTGCCTCTTAATATAATTTCCACATCAAATTTCTGCTGTGTCTTCAACATACTTGAGAGAAGAATGTAGTTTTTCTCCTGTGCTTTTTTTCTCCCTAGTCCCCATATCGCTCTCACCTCTCATCTCCCTTATCTGCTAGTGCAGGATAACATCCTCGGCGACCCGCAGGACGTAGTGACCCCACAGTGATGAGTCCTGTACCCGAGTCAGTTTGGGCAAAGAATGTCCAGGCCATCATCAGGGAGGGGGGCTGGGAATATGGCAGCACAGGATGCAGTTGAGCTGCTGCAGGCCTCTTGTCTTCAATAATACGGTAGGAGAAACACTTAAAATCAAAATAATTTTTCAATTTTGTTAAGCCAGATTTCTAATTTGGTCATTTGTTTCATCCACAAATATAATAAAAGCTAACTTCCTCATCTCCTTTCGGTTTCTCCCTTCAGTGGTCGCCACAGTGAATCAACTTTCTCCATCTAACCCTATTCTCTGTATCTTCCTCTCTCACACCAAATACCTTCATATCCTCTCTCACTACATCCATAAATCTTCTCTTTGGTCTTCCTCTAGACCTTCAATTCCAGCATCCGTCTACCAATATATTCACTATCCCTCCTCTAGACCGAACCATCTCAGTCTGGCTTAGACTAACGTGACAACAATATTGACGTAAATCAGTAAGTCATGTTAGCTGTGTTAATCATACAAGTAAAATTTCAAAAAACCTGCAAAGTTATAGTACTTTTACTTGTCTGTGGAGATTCTTAGTGATCCACGTCATGGTGTATTCTTGTCAAAATCTTCTTGTCATGGCAACTGGACTTGATTTTTTTCACTTGAAATCAAAATCTTCTTGCCGTGGCAACAGGACTTCATTTTCCTCACTTGAATTTCCTCACTATTCAAGTGAAGATAATCAAGCCAAGTTGTTATGACAAGAAGTTATATGACTTTTTAAATTTATCTTCTGTTACTTTTACTTATTTTTGTGGTGCAGAGAGAGGAGGGAAAGAAGAAACTCACACCAACTGGTCTCAGCTCTGCGAAGGGAAGAGCAAAAGGAAGACAAGAAGAGACAGAGGTGAAAAGAGGACAGATGTTGATGGAGAGATAAGCGAAAGAGCAGGTACTGCTTGCTGATCCAGGATAGAATTGGCATTATGCCTTCTGCAGATCAACAAAAACAACAAAAACCTTACTGATCCAGTTCTGACACAACTATCACCAAAAAGATGTCCTGAACAATTATAGGGAACCAACAGGTATAATTTAACCACAGCATCACAACCGTACTTCATTGTCATGTTATCATGTATCAATACTGTACATGTTTATTTTTATTATTTTTATTTACTATGTGAGACATTAATATAACTAAAATCCAGTATGATACAAAGTGAAACACCAAGATGAAATAAAGGTGTATTTATTTTTGATAAAAATCAATAAATCTCTAAATTCTGTTACCTGATGCTGTCCAAACATTAAAGAAAACTGAAATCATCTGAGGTCATGACCCCTGATCTCCATAATAGCGATAGCTGTTTGACCTATTCCTTAATCATTTTGTAATTCAGTCCGACAGGAACTTTGTCAAGCGTTTTACTATCAATTATTGATAAAAGTGACTTTATCACTCACTCTCCATTACAGTATGAAAATTAATCTAGACAATTCCAAATAAAATCACTCATTTGATGGATGTGGCACTGAAACACTAATCACACTGCTTTTTTCAGATGTTGTTCTTTTAAACAAGTGACCAACAAATATGAAAAAATAGTTCCAAAATGTAATTTATTTGTGACTTTCTATGTGCCATCGAACAGCGAGAGGATACGTTTAAAATAATTGAGATATACCGTCATCTCTCTTTTCTCCTTCAGGCTCTTAAATTTGTACATTCTGCATTTCTGGTTCCTATTTTGAAGGGGTGATTTGATAGACTTTTGCATGTGATTTTGGTTTTGTTTGCATCAATTATTTCTTACAGATTACAAAATATTCAATTAAGTCAGATAATGCCTGGTCCTGATGATAATACGTGCCAGTGTAGATTGCCACTCCATCACTAATGACGTGGTGAAGTCTTTTGTTCTCTTTGGACTCAATTTTGAATTGTTGCATGGCCATATGAGTCTTCAAGCAAAATTCCCTGAATATCTTTTCCAAGAAATTAGACATTCTTCTTATTCTGAAGAACTGACCTCTTGTCAGACCCCAATCTTTTGGATATTCCTTTAGGTTTTCAGACCATGGCTGTGGTATTGTGGCTCTCAATCTCTATCCCACATTTCCTCTCTTATCCTCTGACCAAAGCAGATGAGGGTGAGTGGCCCTCTCTCTTGACCCTTCTGAGATGAGGTGAGGTGAGAGAGAAGAAGAAAGGTTTTCTTTTTTTTTCTCTGCACTGCAGCCCCCTGGCCATGTCTCTAAATCCCTCAACACCACCACTCTGGGTCACCTCCATCCTCAAATCTTCTCTCTCCCCTCCTTCACTCCCCCTATCCTTCTCCATTTCTCTCAGTAAAACAGGCAAAGGCAGGTGGCCATCCAAAATTAGACAGCTTAAGTCCTTGCTTGCAGGCATTTCGGAACAGGTGACTCTGAGAGCTGTTAAATTCACATTTATAACATTTATGACTCTTGGACTCACCTGTGGTCGACCCTGGGCGGGTGAACCCAACTGGCGGCCCGTCAAGGGCAGACTGTCAACCAGGATCGCCCCCAACACCAAACAACCCTTAGGCAGGATAAACAGTGGATGGTTTGTTGTTTTGCCGGATATTTTGTTGTCTCTTCACTTCTGCATGTTCCCCTGGAAACCCAACATGAAGGGAAGATGCCAGGTGATCCCCATCCCAACAAACAAGATAAACAACCTCAAGATGAGACAAGATCAAATATTGTTGAGAAACTAAATTAACTTGGTACTGTAAGATTTGACAATAATTTATCTTGAAATTTAATGCAGTATATGTGTGGGTTCTTTTACTTGAAGGTATCTTTTGGTGACTATGGCAGCCTGAAAGTCAAGAGGATAACAAGAAGCAGGATATGGAAACAGCTCCAGTGAGCAGTTAGATTGTGGGCATGGGTAAGGTTTTTCCCCAAGAGTGCTTTTATATTTTCTGAATTTGAACTGTAAATTGGACTATTGTCATGAATCACTGTTTTTTTTTTTTTTAACAGACATTGTATGTGTACAATGAAAATACTTGGATCTATTCCATTCAAGAGAAAAGCTGCGTAAACAGCTCTCTCCAAATGGTTTATTTTACATGGCAATTTGTGATTAGATGGACTCGTGTATCTTCATCACATCTTAACTGTGATGTACTTGAAAGGTTTCTCTGTCAATATGCAACCTCAGTAAAATTAAGAGCGACAAACTAAGAGAGAGAAGAGGGAAAGTAGCTAAAGATATAGATTACATGGCTACTGACCATAGATGTAAGCCTAAACATTTACATTTGCTCACACAAGTCAAATAATCAATCTGGAACTCAATTTTCCTCACATTACAGCAATCAGACAATCACAGGGGCAAATCCTGTTTTGGAAAATGAAATAACTGATGAAAAAGTAATACATAAAAAAACATAAATCCTCCCATCTAACATCCTGTAGAAACAGTTCTGACACCATAACTTGAGTTTATTTGAGTCATCAGATCCATCTTTAAAACAATCCAAGGCTGAATGCATCGTGTACATTATTTCAAAAATCCTTTTCCTCAAAAACTATTAATAAATAAAGTAAAAACAGATCTGAACAATAGTGGACATTTCTCAAGTGTTAAAACCCAGTTACTTGTCCCTCTGCCACACCTCTCTTTAAGCTCAATTAAATTACAAAAGGATCAAAAACAAAATCACGTCACTTATCTGCCAGAGATTCCAGATGTCGTGACAGATCCTTCTCCATAGAGCAGTTTGTCTGTTGGGCCAGCTGGTGGCACCAGAGAAAAGCTAATAGTGTCATCAGGGCTGATGAACTGGGCTTAATGATGGGGAGAATCATCAGAAAAAGCTAACATTATAGACCAACAGAATTCATCCACATACCAAACAGAGGTCAGTGAGGGAGGAAGAACAATAAGTTAGCAGCATCTTATTGGGGCCCAAGAGTTATTCTGATTGGCAGCCAAATGTGTCACTTCAGTTTGTGTCAGAAGTATGAAACCAAACATGGTTACAGCACGGTACTGTACAACCATTTAAAGTCCATTAATGTTACCAACCCTCTTTGTCTGGGGTAGCTGACTAGAGTTGATGGTCTGAAGATTAGGTTATTGTGGTTCTAATATAAGGTCATTCAAATGGAAGTGCCTGCAGAATAGCTGAGTGTGCAAGTATTTTTTTATTTTTTTGCATGTGTCTGAGTACTATTCCACTTGATCTATACTAGCATTTGATGACTGGTAAACAAAGGAGCAGACTGCATCGCTTTGGAAAGTTTAAAGAATTCCCCACTGGCCATAAACAGAAACAGTACAGAGCAAATGATTGTTTGATCAAAAGGCTTGAGAACTGCTGGTCATTCGCCAAAAGTATAGCAATTATAAATAAAAAATAAAATATATTTTTTGATTTGTTAGGTAATCAGTCAACTGCTAGCAAAACACTTTCTTATTGCCGGCCTGTTGTTGTGTTAGATGACTCGTAGTTCAAGAAAAATGCCAGAAACATAAGGCGATCTATTGTCAGTGGAGGTTCTTAGTCATCCAGGTCATGGTGAATTCTTGACAAAGAATTATGAGTTCTACAACCTGAAGAAGCATCTCAGACGAGGGGTAAAACATCCTCAAGTGCAGAAACTCAAGTCCAGTTGCCATGACAAGATTTTAAGAAGAAAGCAATCTATTCTTGTGATTTCTTTGTGTCACATTGCCTTTTTACTGATTATTTTGCAGGGGGTTAAAAAAAAAAAAAAGAGGTTCTATTTCTAAGAAAAAGCTATTTTTTAATCTATCTAAATTTGATGCTGACTCTTCAGTGTTGCGCAAAGTGGTGCACTAGTTTCTTCTTGAAGTCTTAAACTGCAAAGAGATAAAGTCCATGGTGAGGACGGTTTATGTGTGTGTAATGCCGGACAACAATGACAGTAAAAATTGTGCTTGGTGAGAGCACCAAAATGTAACCTCCATTGCTGGTAGACACTGATGAGCATTCCAACACCAACCTATTAGGGGGAGGAAGCCTTTCATTAACTGATATTAAATCACATGTGATGCCTCAGCAGCATGTCCCCGAGCAAAAGGCCACCCCCCTTTTCCCATTTTAAAAATAGACAAATACATTTCAGAAGAGATTTGCTCTTTTGTTGGTGGCGGTGTGACAACCTGTTTTTATGTTCCAACAGCACGACTCAGATGTCACAGCGTGTGGTAACAAGAGGTTTTGCAAGGCGATGGTTTTAGACGTTGCCCTTTTCCTGATTCCACACCCACCTCCTCTTCACCAGCTCCCGACATGTTCTGAAGCAGTGCTGCTTTGCACCTGTCAGGCCGCATCGCCAGTGAAGATGGGTGGAATATGGCAACATGGGACACACAGTGACAGATGAGAGCGTCTGTTGGTAACATCTCACAGAGTGACATCCATTTCATATCTAGCACAAAACCCCTCTCCCTTGTCATCTCCCTAGGAAGCATACACATGAGGAGATGAGAATATTCTGTTCATCAATCTTATTTATTTTGTTTAATACACTATGGAGGCATAATTAAAAGCATACCAAATATTCATCTTTTATAATTAAACATTTTCCTGAAAACAAATCTGCTTTGAGGAAAAGACCCTGTACCCCTGAAGCACCATGATTTTGTAACATTTGTCACTTAAAATTACAAGTTTTTCCTCACAGCAAGTTATACTGTACATTAAAATGTCATTTTTCCCTCAGCATTCGATTCTGCATATGTGTACTTCCTCACCATGCACAAGTTTGCTTACTTAAAAGTCTAGGCACTGAATGTGTTTCAAAAGAAAATTACACACCTCAAAATATTCAAATGTCCACATCTCTCTGCAGCTTTGGCATATGTTCTATAAACAAGATAAACCCAAATGTTATCACTCCAAATGACTTCATCGAATAAGATGAAGAGGTCATTTGATATAGACAAGTCAAAAACAGGTAATACATTCATTATAACATTAATCCCATGCACATCACAGCACAGATGTATTCATGAAAGGCAAAAAGCCTTTTAAATTAAGCTTTTGTTAAAACCATGTCAGTCTATCGTGGGGCTGCACAGTCTAAGCAACTTAAAATGAGGCCTCCTGCAATTTTCAAATAATAGAAAATACAATTATGAAACGTGTCAAAGTGACATGAAACACTGACGGTGACTGATATCTGTCTTACACATCATATTCTATGGACTTAAATTTGGGGGTGAGAAGGGATAAACATCCGCATGAAAAATCACAGCAATCATGTTTTAATGGATTCTAATAAAAATGACAATTATAAAGTAAAAATTATAACTCTGTGATGAAAGAGCAGTTTTTCTTTACTGGTGGCCCTGATGTGGTGCAGTGTTAAAGCCAGGGGTTTGTATGTGCCTGGAGTTGCAGTGAAAACAACATGTAGTTTGCTGAGCTGATGATCATTTTAGTACATTGTTTGTCAAACAACAATGAAGTACCATTGATGTGAAGGAAAAAAGTTCAAGAGACTAATTCTATGTGTTTGTGTGCATGGGTGGTTTGCAATTCACTGCTGCTGATCTCATCTTTGGCAAATGTATTATACTGATCATTTTATTGATACATTCTGATGTAAAAATAACCTTTTTAACTCAGTATTTTCCACATTGTGACCCCAACCACAACAGTAGCTTAGGTGTAGCAACCACAAGATGTGTCAAACACAAAACATTATATAGAGTTTTCATATAATCAGCACTGAAAAAGCACATGTTCTGTTCATATTGTTTTATGAAAGGGGCAGGTATGTATGAAATGAGCCAGTCTTTAAGATGGAGTGTTTATATGAATTATACTTACAACAAACCTGTATATAATAAAGTAATTTCCTGGTGTTAAAGTGGCACACGTCGCACCCTAAAACTACATTCTTTTGTCACTCAGTCACTCATACAAAACACACATACCTGACATCATCTCTTCAGTGCAGAGAGCAATTCATCATGCGATAACTTTGCCTGTTTCCTGTTACATAGCAAAAACTTCAATGCACCATGCAGCTTATTTCTCCAGCGTATGAACGTGGTAGTTACACAATCATTTCAGAACACCTAGGGTTCGTTAAACATTTCTCTGACCACCACTTTTTAAAGGGTGTTTTTTTATTTATTAATAGGAAACAATAAAATAACTTAACATTGTTATATTTATTTATTCTATATCTAAGATTTATAAGCCATTTTTAAATCGTAATGAAAATGACACAAGGTCACTTCTTTCATGCAAGACAAGAGGGTTTACAATCATCTGTTTGTGTAGCATCCTCCACAGATACAATATGAGCAATACCATAAAGCAGAACACAAGTCCAATTCACTTTCTATGTAATTACAGTATTTCCTCGTAGAAAAGCAGGTAAGCCTGAGAGTTAAGGACCCTTGACTCGGGGACTGTCTGGACAGTGGTATCACTAATGTACACCCACTGGCTCTGGGAGCCGCTGATGTCCACCGCACCTTGAGAAAAAAAAAAAAAAACACACATACAAGCACACAGGTCAGTGTCACACGGCACAGAGATAAACAGGATTTTTGAAGTGTTTTTTTACTCTTTCTTCTCTCCCCTCAAAATAGTGAAAAAAAAGTCTTTCAGATGACTAAAAAAATAATTAATTGAAACATGATGAATTCATAGGTGCATGTCAGTCAGATGCAGGACAGGCAGCCTTGCTTTTCTGGCTCATGTTTACACTGAGGACATCACTCATTTAATTCAAAATTGGGAGAAATGTAATAGAAATCATAATCTAGATTACATATCATTTATTTTGATTCTTATCTAACCACACCTCTTAAATTAAGTTTGACAAAGCTATAAATAAGTAAAGTAATTTAGAATGACCTTGGAGCCTGGTATATATATCATATTGGCAAAATGTTCACTGTATAGCCATAGTGTACATGAAATGAATACTGAAGATTTGTCTGCCACGCAGTCCAAAAGATTAAGTAATATGACTATTATTACTATTGTACAAAGTAACAACATGGTTGTACGAGAAGAATGTCAATGTGTCATTAGCATTACAATTATCTTTTCACTCTGAGCTTGATAGAGAAAATCTTCAAGGTCAAAAGGAGTGACTAACAAAAACATTGTTCACTTTCAAGCCCTTGAAACAAAGAAAGAGTTGAAAAAATAAAAGCACAAAAAAAAAAGCTGAGCCCACACCTTGAAGGTTCCTGTGATGTGTTTCTGCTTTCCTCTGAGGAGCACGGACTTTGACATATGCAGTGTAATGACCCCCCCGCATTGAACCACTGTGTTCCACAATCCCATACAAGCTGTAGAGGACGTGTCCTTTAGCTGCCGGGTTCTGTTATCATGGATCAGCAAAAAATAAAAACAAGCAAAGATTTTCATTGTTGAAATGTATAGGAGTGCAGTGCAAACCAACCATTATTTATGTCTGCTCCACTAACTGGGAAGAAAACAGAATTCAGGGAATACTTTGGTACCTTGCAGGATGCTGAACAGAATGGTGCTAAATCCAGGATCAAAGGAAAGTCAACGTGGCGGTTGACTTTTCGTAGATTCATCCCTGCCTTAAAAATAACAAACAAAACCATAGTTCACTGGCATTCAGGTCTAGTAGAGCACTAATTTACAGTCAGAGAAACATGACAGGCTCATACAAAATAGCTGATGATTCAAAGTTTCTTTGGTTTCTAACCTGATGGAAACGTTTAAGATGCAGTGTGATGACAGGAGGTAGTGAGGAAATCAGCATTTGTTTTCGAGCACTGGTGTAAATCTTCTCCATCTTCTTGTCTGTTATGATAAGACAAAAAAGCAAAAACAGTTTAGCTGCTGAAGCATAAATTGAGCCTAACAATACTGTCTTAGTTGCACAAGAAGTTAAACAAGCTTGAGCATCATAATTTCGTAAACACAATAACAGCAGAAACAAGATATATCTAATGGGATTCTAATACTAGAAGCCCCTGTAGACACTACCCAATGAAAGCACATCCTCAATCAATCAATCAATCAGTCAGTTTGTATGTTTCACCATCTTGAAAAACTGTAGTATCGCAATGAAAAAGTGAGGCAGAGGTAGGGTAGTAACTTGGCAAAACTGCAAAATATTTAATGACAGCTGAAAGTATTGATCAAAGCTTTACATTAGTAGTTTAGGGCTGAGACAATTTCTGACTGTGGTTTTGAGAAGCCTAACATTTCCAGTCCATGTGAAGCTTCTTCTCAAATAGTGTTCAGTGATCAATATAAAGGCTTATCCAACTCAGTCTCAAGACACCAGACAACAACCTCCTATCAGTACCATCCCAAAGGCAAACCCTGAAATGAATAATCCAAACAGCTAGCACAAACTGTGTTACTTGGAAAAATTGCATATATTGTCTTTTGAGGAGAAAAAGGTGTGCCTGTCAATGAAAAAGGAACACCTGACCGTCTGGACCTTTTGTTACCCAGCAAAAATGGTGAAAAAAAAAAAATCCAATTGAAACATGACAAATTCATAGGCTGTGTGTACTTTACAATTGCCTTGAAACTCTTTCTGCCTTTTTGTCTGCGAGGAGACAGTAAGAAGTGTCAGGAGCATAAAGACCTTTGGCTCTAACACAGCAGAACAGAACATCATCCTTGACCCGAGTTTCCAACGGAAATGCAAGCTCTGAAATTGATGAATAAAGCAACAAAGTGAGGGACTTTTTTCTACAGTGTTAATAGCAATAAATGTTTTATTATCATAAGACTATTTTATTATGCAGTATAAAAAAAACCAATTGATTTCATGTCATTTTTGTGGTGTCAAGTCATGATACACTGGCATGGCACAACTATTTCAAAGAGTATAATTTTCTTGTCTTTGACTGTGTTCATTCATTGATGTTTAATGCATTTTCTGTTTAATGCATTTTCTCTGAGGGAATAAGTGTCTTCAACTTCTGCTGGTGTGCTGTCAGCACAACTGCTAATTGTAGTCTGGTCAGTCGGCTTTATCATGAAATACATGCAATTCAAACAAATAATCCCTTATTATAATGTATCCCTTCGGCCATTTACTGATTTAATTTCTAAATTTAACAAGATCAGATTGTAAATCATCTGAATATTGTATTATAAAACAACAACAATAATAATAATTATAATAACAATAATGTATATAATATTCATCATTATTGCTTAGTTTGCAGGCTTAACTGGCGCCATAAAAAAAAGTGTTGGTGGTCTGCAGGGAACATAACAGTAGAGAAAATACTCAGATATGCAATGATCTAATTGACTGACGCCATTATTTAAATCAATTCTGTGCAGATGATAATTTCAATAATTTCAGGATTTCTTGTCTTACCTGATGAGCTGCTTCTACGTAATTGCTTCTGTTTTCGTTCGGTGCAGCTCTCGCAGAGAAGCTTGTTGTTGCCCATTAGCAGTTCAACAGAAGTGAACTGGTGAAGGCAGGACTGAATGGAGCACTCTTTGGAGCTGGGGGTGTAACTGTGGGACAGAGCTTGGAATGCTCCCTGGTGGTGTTGATGGTAGAGATTTTCTCGTGACTGAGTATCTCCCTGCTCCTCGGGAGAGCAGTGTGATGAAGGTGAGCCGTCCCCTGAACTTAAGCCTAGGCTCACCTTTGACACTGAGGTAACTAGCTGCTCTACGGCACCAGCCTGCCGGTTTGTGGATGAGGAGGTGGGAATGGCTGTGGGTGATGAGGGTTGACCGTAGACATGACTAGACACGGATGTGTGTGGGGTCCATTCACTCTCTGAAGCCTCACTGTCTGCATCATTGCTGCTGTCTTGAGCACCAGGGTCTTTTTCACTGCCATCTGAGAGGCTGCCGGCAGCAGCCATCTTGCACACTGACACTCCCCGGGCTGATCCAGCAACCGTTCCCTCCTCCTCTGGCCGCTCCCCTCCACAGACAGCACCTTTACCCTCTGTTGAGCTGGAAGGCCTTTGGCTCGATAATTTCTAGATGGAAAGTAGAGTGAACATATTTTAGAATGAGCATACTGTAAACCGTAGTGCACTGTACCAATTTAAGATGCTAATATCATCCTTTGAAGAGTTGGGATTAAAACAAGCTGCACTGAAACTTGCTAGAGTAACATTTTTAGAAGATTCAATTGCAGATAAATTGACAATAAAGGCATGCAACTAGATGTAATTTTTTGATCATGCATTTTAGTGTTATGGCGGCTATAACGGCAGATGAAAAAGATCAAACAAGAAATACAAAACACTTGGCATGTAATATCAAATGTAAAGAATCCATTTTAAAAACCTAAAGAGTGACAGGAAGATTCTACAATATAACATGTTATAAATGTAAGAATTGAATTAAATTTCTCATAAAACTGCTTAAAGTAACTGTTTTTTTTTTTTTGTTTTTTTTTTTTGGAAAAATGTTTTGATAGGTTATGGGTCGGACTCGGCTTGATCTTGTGCAAGATCTTATAAAATTCCCCATTGGTTTTGCTGTGACATTTTGTTCAAGGCTATACGACAGACAAAACATTATGTTGTCTTAGAGATGTCTTAAAACATCAATGTCATAGAACACAAACTATATTTTGATGACATATCTGTAGCAAATGAAGAAGCCTGAGCAGGAAAGGGGAAAAAAGGCAGAAAACTGCATAATACCAAAAAGACAACTGAGTGTGAGTTGCTATTTGAAATGAGGCAAGCATGGCAACTACTTTACGAATGCATAACCACATGCAAATTCCTACCTGTCCGCAGAGCCTTCTGGTGTTTCTATTAGCAGATTGTGCTGTAGAAAGAACCTGCTCACTGTGCGTCATATGAACTTCCACATCACGGCTTCCCTTCCCAAGTCTACCAGGGTTGGATGGTTTGGATGTCTGAGCAACACATAAATCAAGTATGAAAAGTGAGTAACAAATTTGGACCAAATTTTTAATTTATCTTGCAAAAATGTATACTGGCCCCTTGGGGATGAATAAAGTACCTGCTTAACTTATCCGAAAAACACCAAAACCATTTCCTGACTGTAACATTGTTTGTTTACAAGCTGATTCATCATTTATCTGAGACAATGTACAACTAGCCTACATTACTGACACTGAATATTCTAAGTACAAGTACTTACTCTTTCCTCAATAATAGGCAACGAGATGTCTATGAAGGCCTCCTTCACAGTAGAGATCTGAAAGAGAAATCATCATGCAACTCAAGACAACATATTTTTTCTTATTGACTAAAAGCCAGCTGCTCCTCCAGCACATTTCCGATAGTTTCTGTGAAGAAAGCAAGAGCAACAAATTCTCTTCTTCCACAATCAAACCTGTGCTCTCTACCTTCAAGGATATTCTTTACTTTGCATGGCAGTCACTGCTTTGTCAATGACCCTGAGCCCAAACATTTTTTAACAAATGGATGCTGCAAACAGTAGGTATTTTAACTGGTCCTTGAAGTGCTTTTTCTGTTTTCAGCATTTGGTGATCTTCCTTTGACTTGTTTTATGGTGAAGGATCATCCTATGGTCTATGAATTTGTAAAATTTGGCTTTACTTGAGTTCAATTACAAAGACCATTCTGTTATTAGTGAGTTGGGGGGCAATTTATTTTGCGAATAAAGCAGTTGAAAATCACAAGCACATTTACAAAGGATTTACAAGAAAAAAAGCTTGAATAGATTAAAGCTTTTAAAGACACTCCATGACTGAATTATAGATTTGTTTGGAAAAATTCAGAACTTTGCAAATTTTCACTTGAAAAAAGAAAATCTACTTTGCCATTAGGGATGAGCCTGACTGGTTCACCCAGATCAATCAGTCTTTTTTATAATTCACCTACCCACACTTACATGCTCACACTCTTCACACATAATTGTGTTAGTCAGCTCGCCTACAAAGATACGGTCAACAAAGTTCATCTTCACACCTTCTTTCCCGTATGCTGGAGGGAGGAAGAGAGACAGTTCTCAATTAATAACAGTTTTAATCAGTGTTTAACAATGAATTCTCAAGAAAAATAAATGTCTTGGTCCATATTTGTAGTCGGAGGTGTAGATGCAGATTTTAAGTGACCGAATTACAAAGCATCAAAAATAAAATCCTGGAAAACAAAACAAACAAAAAACACAGTAGCCTTATTAAACCTAACTGTTGGGATCTAAACTGATGTTTTATTAGATGAAATCAGTTTAACTCTTTAGCAAATGGGAGGCCGTCTGATAAAGTCCATCCACATAAAGCTATTTACTGGGATGAGTTGAATTTCCCTTTTCTGCCACAAGATGGGACTATTGATCTTGGTCATGTGTTAGTAAGCGGTACCTTTGACTTGGCGCCTGGTTTCTTCATCTGCAGTCTTTTCTGTGGGATTGTTGAATGCCCTCAGAATCCCAGCCTTCACTCTCTGGAAAAAAACACAACAAAAATAACATTTTCTCAAGGTTTTCTTGACCGCCATCTAAGTGCACAAATTAAAAGTCAAAGCATTTATTACATCCTGAATGTATTGTACCAGATCCATTAATGGAACAGCCCAATCCAGGTTATAGCTCAGTTTGACGGGTACACTATTAAAACGGGTATACTATTATAAGCATCATGTAAAATAATCATTGTTCTTGTCTAAAATTGTTAATATGGACATCTCTTAATTAGCTGTGTTGATTTTTGTGTATGTGTGTGTGTGTGTGTGTATGTGTGTGTGTGTGTGTGTGTGTGTGTGTGTGTGTGTGTGTATTCACAGCTCTCTCTGATTGAAGGAGACATGGTCAGTGAATTGTTAGTGAGAAACTGTGAAGAATCAACCATAGTAAAGCACCAATCAATAGATAATTGGCCACAGTCAATGTCTGCAGTTGAGACCAGTTGCCCCCACTGTCCCGGGACCCACGCACTGGACTGGCTATTTAGGTCAAAAATCCTTGTTAATCCTGGTCCAGCCAGCCACTCACTCACCCTCGGTCAACACTATGAAAGGAGGCTGAGGCTCTCCTAATTAATTACCAGTAACCCCCATCCTGGCTGTCGCACTCCCCCAAATAACAGCATGTACTGTCTCACACTGGATGGGCTGCGAGGGGGGGGGGTTATGACAGGGGGAGGAGAGGGTTGCTGGTGAAAGGGTACATGGGTGGAAACTTAAATGAAGATGGGGCAAAGAAGGACAGTCCATGCCCTGAGAGAGTAATACCTACCATCTCAGCTAATTGCTGATAATTGACTGTGGCCAAATTAGCATATTTAGATCCCTGATACTAATGGGCAATCAACACAAACACTTAGGGCCTCAAGTGGCAGCACCCACTGCAAAGACACCCGCATCCTTTGCTGCTCATACACTTATGGGTCATTTACAGTAGGAAAGATAACCATATAAGACTGTACACAACCACAACAAATGGCTGATGGTGTTGATGAAGCTCAATGACAAGTCTGTATTATTTGCCATGTTAAATGGAGTCTTAATGTGATGTCCTTTAAATTAGTTTTTTCAATTATAA
The DNA here is from genome assembly GCF_037954325.1 of Fistularia commersonii. Taxonomy (NCBI): domain Eukaryota; kingdom Metazoa; phylum Chordata; class Actinopteri; order Syngnathiformes; family Fistulariidae; genus Fistularia; species Fistularia commersonii. The sequence goes on along the minus strand of NC_141294.1, from coordinate 6,226,303 downwards.
TCAATTCTTTGAAAAAAACGATGGACATAATTTATTTCTTTTCTCCTTATTCTGCTTGACCATCAACCTGATTGAAATATTTTGCATTCAACTAAATCCATAGTCTAATGAAAAGGTGTTTAAAGGTTTGGTCAAAGTTAAAAAAAGAAAATAAACTATGGGAAAACTTATATAATTGAAAGGGTTAGTAACAAGTGCAATATAAGCTTCAATATATATACATATATTCAAAGCAGCTTAAACTCCACTGTTTTTTGACATACATAGCTGAATAAGTTATTTGCTTAAATAAATAGGCTGCACCACTTCATGGTGATGATGATGATGAGTGTGTGTTGGGTAGTTTGGGGAGGGGGGGATTGACCCTCAAGCACAATAGGACAGCCCTGGAGCCCATTCAGCAGCTGTGGGTTTCCCAAGATCACACAATGACGCAGGTTGTGCCACTTGCAAGTCCCCTAAGTGGCACAACTGTCACTGTTCACAAGTTTGAAAGGGAGCAGTGGGTCCCAGACTGCAGCCCCTCCTGGGCCCAGGGCTGACCACTAAACGCACCCGTTAACTTCTCCTCCTGGGTTCACATGGCCACTGGTGGGCCAAATGCGAGCAGCTCAGTTCTCCAAAGGGTTGCTGTGGGGTCTCCTAATTGCTCTGTGAAGGGGTGGGTGGGTGGGGGGTTGCAGCCACATCTATAAACTGTCTAGCCAAGCAATGAATACATTAAGTCCAAAATGTCTGGCATCAAATGTACCACAGAATTAAATTTAAGATAAAGTAAGAATGGAAAATCAGATTATGTCAGATGAAATTTTGAATTTGTTGCATTTTGCCAGATGGTGAGATAGGCAGAAAAACATATGAAACAGAATACTCAGTACCCATGACTGATAACGCCATCATCACCCTTGAAATCTCATCGAGTTACTCAAAGCATTCCCATTTAGTTGATAAGGGCTGATTTAGAAATGGTAGCTGGACCCATGAATGTGTTAACAGGCCCGGAAAAATGAACAGCACTGTGACAATACAGGAGCGGTTATATCCCTTTTCATAAGGCTCATTCTTTACTTCGTCAGCTAATTCTAGTCAATGTAAAGAATAGAAATATGGATAAAGAGGCTGTTAATACCTCAGTCCTTGCTCTAGTCATGAAAAACAAAAACTTTTCTCTTCAGTTCATATCTGATCCTTTTATAGGAATTACATTTTTCATTAATTTTCCTTTTCTAGCGGCAATTGCCACTCTTGGATCCTGAGTTTAATTGTCATTTACTTAACATGTAAATTTAATTAATGAAAGTATTAAGTTAGTACTCCATGACATCTTTTATATCTTTATTCAATTATACTGAATCAATACATATATCACATGATGCTCCCTGCCCGCCCAAAGGTGTTAACTTTGTTTCTTTTTAAATCATCATTTAAATTGTTACGGTTACAAAATTTCCAACTATGACTATGATAAAATTTTCAGAAAAACACTGAATGACATTATTGATATCACAGTTATAATCCATAACAAATTTGGGACTGAAAATGAATATCAAAAAACAAGGCTCGAAACAAGTGCAACCAGAGAAAACACACTTTTAGTGTAGTTTTGTAGTGTTGCTAAGATAATCCACAAAAATACCACTCTTTTTGATACCTTTTCATATGAAATATATTGTTTTGATAAAAACACTACTTAACTGAAAAAAATGTCACTGAAGTTAAAGATTTTGAAATACATAAGAGATATAACATTTATACTTTTCTGAAACTGATCCATTCCTACATTACTGTAATAATGTTGGAAACAAGCAACATGGATTAAATAGTTGGAGACAGACATTCAAAGCTAGCTTCCAGTAACTGGACAAAGCACTACAAATTGAACTACTTTTAAGAGTCACCTGGTCAGCTGTAATACCAGTCTTGCCCTATGCACTTAAGATAATGGAAGAATGAAAGAGGTACCATATTACTCAACATACCAGTAAGTTAGATTCTAATCAAAATTATGCTGAAACTATTATCGTCAAAGGACATATGAATTTGCATATAACAATAAACTCACTTTAGTTTCTTCCACTCGTATGGAGTCCAACAGGTAGTGAAGAAGTTCCTGGCTGTCTTGTTGCTGGTAGCCCTTGAAACGTGGAGCCCTGTAGGAAAAGAAAAGCCCTTTAATGAAACATTAAGATCATTGGCTGAAGTGGTTGTTGAGACGTTTCAAGTAATGAGCAGGTGAAGTGTTCCAAGACTAACTGCGGAACCCCCAGCAGTTATTGATAATCCTGGTAGCACACTGTAATTACAAATTGAGACAAAGGTAAAAGACATCTGGAAACATTATAAAGCAAAGTCAAGTCATAAGTGTTGGGAAACAAAATAAGTTATTACTTCACTAAACTTGCAACTTTAAAGAACCTTGTAGTGTGTATTTCATTGTAGAATTCAGTTTTTCTATTAATTTCCAACAAGTCTAGACGCATACATATAAATAAACAAACATCAAAATCAGCCTGTGTGGATACTCTTCCTGTACCCTTCCTCTTCCTGCCCCTTTGAATAAAACAAGTCAGAGCCATTGTATTCAAAGTACCGTAGTATACACTATCAATGACTACAACTATTATTACATCCGATGACATGATTATTTGAATTTCTCTTGATTAACTTACCCCCCCCCCCCAAACACTGTTTTATGTGATTAGGATGCAGCTCTAGAACTAAGTTCCTTGGGAAAATTTTCTTTTTCATAAAAAGTTTTGCAATGTATTCCAATATATTTTACATGAGAATGAATATAAATGTGATGCACATTGTACAGCACCATAATTGGCATGACCAGTTTTGTCCGATCTTATAAATTAACAAGAATTATTTAGAAATACCAAAGGAATTAACTGAAAAAACAAATTTGCATTAATGACTGTTCAGTACCAACTAGAGCATTTTGCAGAAAAAAAAACTATAAGAATCATTAGATGTCAGACTTCTGTTCTACCAGACTGGCTGTCAGGTTAATTACGTAGTACCTTTTGTTCAACCCTAGAAACTTCTCTCCCGAATTTAATGCCAGTGCTGAGAGGGGACTGATCTCCTTGAGTTGTTCCCCTGGCCATCTACAGAGAACAGATGTGAGGACAGATGCCAGGGGCAGATGGGCAGCTAAGGCTACAACCGCCACTACCTGTTGGGCCAAACCAGTCACATAACCATAGAACCGGTTGGTCTGATAGGCACAGCACTTGTAAAGAAAGTGTCAAATGATGGTATTTAGGTGATGGGGAGCTAGGGCAATGAGTTGAATTTCTGATTGACCTTAATGACCTTTAACTGGTATGTCAGGTTGTTCATCAGATTGTCACAGTGGGGTACAGAGACTGATCTTTTAACTAGTTCAAGAGACCAAAAAAATTGGAAGTCCTTTAATTTGTATTTATTCATCAGCATTGAGAGTATAGAGTTCTCAGATATTGTGACAAATGAACCAAAAATGGATAGCAATGGCTGGAAGAAAACTGCCCAACCACCTGCCCTCAACACAGGTCAACAGCAGGACGTCTGCAAGAGCTCAGTGAAAAATAGTCGAGTAATCTCTGCTCAACAGCTCTTTTCGTGCAGAAAAGCAGAAAGTAGTGGGTGGAGGGGAGAAGTTCAGGGACAACACATATGTCATATGTCACATCACTAAAACATTAACCCCATGCAAAGGCCTTTCTACCATTTGTCCCTGCGAACTATCTTTTCAATGTCCCCAGAGAGCAGAATATCAAGCTAAACAGAGAAGAAAATTGAGTGAGATGGGCAAAAAGACAGAGAGAGATGCAGAGTGAAATAAGTGAAAAAAATAGAAGCTCAGTTAGAATCACTGGGAATGAGAAGGTCTGGAAATGCATCCCAGTGGAGAGAAGCAGAAGGGCCCTGTAGCACTGCTCTCAATCTGGTCAATTCAAACAGCTGCGGTGCTAACACAATTAATAGCCGGTTGAGTTAGTACCAGACGCAAGGCCACACAAGCTCATCCCCCAAACACACACATATGAACAACACAATGCACCCACACTCCAATTATGAATTTTTCCAGCATTTACTCACACGCATGCATGAAAGCTAGAAATGGGACTCAGTGGGTTACATTATGGTCAGAGAATGTGCCAAATTTAAACAAAAAACCAGTAAATTATCCAAACTGTTTACATATACATGGTTAGGTGTGGCGCAGGAGGTAGAGCAATCATCTTTGGAACTGAAACATTCTTGGTTTGATTCCCAGCTCATCCTATTGTGTCAAAATGTTGTTGAGCAAGACACTAACTGCTCCCCTGGTGCTGATGGACAGCAGCCTACTGCTCATGGTTCATCCATGATGGGTCAATTGCAGAGAACAAATTTACCCATGTGGGATTAATAAAGGATAAATTCTTATATCCCTTTAAAAGTGTAAATACCTCAATGTTTTTAACTGGTAATTCGATGTATTTTGGTTGATTTGGTTGACAATAGCATCCCATTGTTACCAACCACAACCAAGGGAGATAATATATCTGTATAGTTCATTATCCAGATAAAAATAAAATAACAGATCCTCACTCCTTTACCTACATCAGGAGACCCCAATCAAAGTACCTGTAAATAACTTTTGAACAGATACAAAAAGAGAGCAATAAAATACAATTGAGAAATTATAATCAGCTTCTCTAAAATTCTTTCTTTTTGGCTCAATCATACTCGGTTCCAGTGCTTTCTTCTAATTTTGCCCTAAAGCAATAAATAAATGTGGATAAAAGATATTAGACTTTTAGTTTTTTAGTTTTTTCTAACATTATAAATGAAATATAAACCTGACAGCTAACCTAGAAAAGAGAGAACTGACAGAACTGAGTTTGGTAAAATGTACAAAAACCTGATTACTCTGTGTGTGTTGGGGGGGGGCTTATATAAAAACAACCTGGGCTCTTTAGTGCTCCAGCAGTGCAAATTAAACTATACTTACTTTGGTCCCAGTCAGACAGCTTTACCAATTTACCAAATGGACATACACTTGACATAAGCACAAGGCTGACCTGACATTTTTGGAATGACAAGAACTTGCAGTGACAAATTAAGTTAATACGCCAATAGAGAAAAATTTACCCTGTGTTTTGGGATTTTGTTTTGCCCGAATCTAGATATAATGCCGTGAAGATACTAATCGAAAGTCACAACTTTCACTTGCGCGTTATAGAGGGCAAAAAATTTATTATGAGTGCTGATACTTAAATTCATAATTCCTCTTGCAAATGCATGCCGGTGCAATGGATTATCCTCATGTAACATTAGCTCCAAGTGAGTGCATACAGGTGTGTGCAGTGCTTGCTGTCTGAATGCACATTGAGTGCATGTGTGCTGTGGGCTAATATGGTACCAGGTGAGGTAGCAGCCCACATGCACAATCTTGCGTACAAACAGGCCTGTCTGATGAAAGCTAGGTACCAGAATAACTGTCAAAGCAGCACCAGAGATGTATCCAGTCATCCGATATCAAATACCCTGGTCACCCACCTGCACTACTAACAGTGCAAGACCAAACAAGCTCAAACATGCCTGCGAAGCAAAACAAGAACAAACATTCATACTATTTTGTAAAATAAAGTATGAATGCAGAGGTTTGTTTCTGGCCACTGCTGTTACACTTGCACTGGATCAAATATGGCATAGGTGGTTCAATGGAACGGTAGATTGTCAGATACCTACAAATATGTAGGCGCTTGTAAGCCTTTGGTAAGGTTCAGTGCCTCTGGTCTGGTTTATGTAGTGAGCATAGTGTGTCAAAGAGGTGAAGCTGGGATCAGATGACAGCTTGGTCTAGCTGGTTATAGTGGACCCAGGATGAAGCGGAGGTACTTGTGTTGGAAAGTACTTCAACACAATTGGAAAACTTGACTGCTTCAGCTGAACACTGAACACAGCTTTACTGACCCTGAGATGAAGTTATTTGCATGTACCCATTTGTTAGAGGTGTGTGTGTGTAAATATATGTATATATACTTGTGTGTGTGTTTGTTTATGTGAGCGTGTATGAGTGTATATCTATATAGTATATAGGTTATACATATGATACTCAACTATATACTGCATAATGTGTGATAAAAGTATATCAGCCAGAATGAAAGTAAAGGTGAACAAGACGCCGGCAACCATAAAAACCTATCTTAACCTAAAAAAACAAAACAAAACTGTGCAATATTTCATTTCACTGTGCAATATTCAAAAACTGTGCAATATTTAATCTCATCTCATAACAGCTACACTACAATTTTCCCTTCTATCATACTATTGTGCACTCCTTAACTCCCTTGTTACTAAGACACTTATAGTTTTATCACTGTTTACTAAGACACTTTATAGTTTCACTGAGACACTTTATAGTTTATAGTTTATCACTGAGACACTTTATAGTTTATAGTTTATTTTTATTTCTAATTTCTGCCTTTTCTTTTATTATTTATTACTGTTATATTTTCTGTAACTCTGGCACAGCAATTTCCTTCGGGATTAATAAAGTTGTTCTTATTCTTATTCTTAAGACAGTAGTGAGACCATGGGCACTGTATGGTTTGGAGACAATGGCATTGAGGAAAAGACAGGAAACATAGTTGGGGGTAGCAGAGATGAAGATGTTGAGGTTCTCTTTGGGAGTGATGAGGATGGATAAGATCAGGCATGAGTACATCAGGCAGACAGCACATATTATTTGTTTTAGAGAGAAGGTCAGAGAAGCCAGGCTGAGATGGTTCGGTCATGTACAGAGGAGGGATAGTGAATGTAAGTGTACTATGACTGGTATAGTGAACTGCTAGGAATAAGGGCTAGATGAAGACTAAACAGAAGATTTCTGGATGGAGTGAAAGAGGACATGTAGTTAGCTGGTGCGAGAGTAGAAGATCCAGAGAATAAAGTGGAGGAGGTTGATTTGCTGTGGCATCCCCTAGAGGGAGTAGCAGAAAGGAAAAAAGAAGAAGTAGACTTTATCATCTACTGTACTAGATGGAAAATGTAAGTCCATCTACACAGATACTATGAGGACAGGGAATGCAACTGATGGAATACAAAATATATTATCTGTGTGAATCTGATTCAATGTACAGCTGCATAATGGCTGTGGTGTGATGGCTACATGAAATGTGGGTCAATGGGCAATCCCTGCTTTCATTTCAGAGACATGAATATTTGAAGGTACTCTGAATAAAATAGCTATAGTTGTCAACATTCCTTTCATATGGACTTGCAAAGATCTGAGCGGAAGCTGGTGAGGGCTGTACTCCAGGCCCTTACCTGCTTTTGTTCTGTGTGACAGTGGTTATGAAGAGTCTTAAAGAGAGACTGCGAGTGCTAACAATTAAAACAAGTGAAAAGGGATCATATCAGGGTCATATCAGAATCAGAATCACTTTATTTGTCCCTGAGGGGCAATTGGAATGTTATAGATCCTGCAAATAATCATGAGTTTATTCTGAATTACATGAAAAAAAGAATGAAAGGGACCTGTATTGTCACCATGATAGTCAGTACGTCTTATGGAATTTTCACTTATGGTCATGCCTTACTTCTGGCAGAGCTGGTTGAAGAGGATCTTTGGGTTAACAGGTCCTTTCCCTGGTTCTTTCATGTTCTGGAGGAAGAGAAACATTGCTGCAGTCAGGGGTTCTGGGCTGGGGAGCATTATCATCAGTGGACTCTGCAAAAGGCGACAGGATGCTATGGTAAGATTTTTGGAGGATGAAAACAATCAGAGACCAGCTTTGGTTAAACAGTTCAGGGATATATTTAACTCACTTGTTTGAATGTATGTTATTTCATGACTGTCTTATCATATGGATTACCATTTTTTTTTCGATTAAAGACACTCTGTGACAAATAGCCCCAATAGTCTCTCAATACCAAATGATGTGTTTGATAAAATCATCTTTCATTCAGAAATTGTTTTTTCTTTCACCTTTTTCCCACAGTCAGCTGCCAGTGATGTCACAATTAAATGGGTGGATGAAAAAGACTGTAGGCCAAGATATATACTGGTAATTTTAAAAGAAAATTTGCATTTGCCCTAGTTGTTACTTCTTTACAAGTAAACCAAGCTTCACAGAGGTGGAAAACAAGGACAGCTAACTGTACCAGATGGGTCTCTACAGAAGGGCAGATCCTTAGTTTGTAACCTTTCTCCTTCAGTTCCTGGATAAGGTCAATAAGCATGTGTGTTTGGGACAAGTTCTGTGGGAAAAAAAAGAAGCTGTTAAGTCTATAAAAAACAAATCACGCATACTCTAAAAATGGTGTGTTTCAACATATTTGTATGGTTACTGCTCAAAGTGCTAAAAGCTAGAGACAAAATCCAACATTTCATAAATATCAGATGTCTGCTATTTGCACTTTGCATCATGTACATACAAAGAAATTGTTAGGTCAAGAAGTCTATAATGAAGATAGCTGGGCAAAGGAAAAATTCGAGGCTACAGTGAGCATGTAAGAAGCATTTCCTCTGAGAACACTGATTGGCTAAAAGAAATATAGCAATAAATGTTGAGTCCCCAGAGAAACAGACTTCTCAGGTCATCGAACTGATGTTGATCAAATCACAAGTTAACTGCAAAAAATGAACTGTTTCATTAAAAAAGCAAGAAATCCCAGATTTGTGTCAAAGTTTGCACAGATTTTCAGCAGGAACCTGTGCTTTTGTAGTGTTGTAAAGCTGCATTCACAGGAAGTACATTGTAATAAGTGGTTGTACACTTATTGCTAAGGAGTATTGCTACATTTCCTATTTTATATTGACTTCGTAGATGTAGGGGCATATATAAGAGTGCACTGTGTGTGTGTGTGTGTGTGTGTGTGTGTGTGTGTGTGTGTGTGTGTGTGTGTGTGTGTGTGTGTGCGTACACACACACACAGTTTAGATTATCTTTTATGGTAGACACATAGGGCTATTAAAATATCAAAATGTCTATCCTATTGTTGTATGTCTTGTGAAAAAATATTTTAGTCAGCATCAGCCAAAGGATTACAAGGTGCAAAGAAGGAAATTGGCTCTAACGAGACACCACTGTATTAGGGCAGTGATTAGAGATATTGCTCAGTAAATGTGTAAGCCAAAGATAATGCCACAGGTGTTGTCAATGTCAGGTGGAGGGTTTTCTTTTGTTCAGATGCTCACCAGTGTCAATTCCCCTTGGTTATGGAAAATACTTTTCAATAGGGCAGCAGATTGTTCACATGCTTATCTATTTCTCTGTTCCAAATCAAAACAATAATCTGCACATAAAAAAGAAAACAACAATTTTAGTTACTGAAAAGTGTATCCACACTTTAGTTGTGGCTATCCCCTGTGGTCTATTAAAATACACTTGTGAAACATTAACTCTTTTCTTAGTACAATTTGAGGAACTTGTGGTAGACTCATTATTCTGAAATAAGCATTTAAATTTCTCTATGATCAGTGAGTTTGAAATGTAGAGAAGATCCTTGGTGAGGAGATAGCCTGAAGCAGTCAATGTCCCATCATGTGAGAAAAGCATCTTTTCCTTCTTTCATGAGATTTGTTTTGTCATATCCTGGCAATGAAGACAGTTGCTATGGAAAACACACAATGGAGCTGGCATTGTGCACACAGACACAGCTCATCCTCTGACAATTATGTCTTTTCACCCAAAAGATTGCAATTTTCGAGGGAACAATACAAACAGACAGAGAGAGAGGGAGGGAAAGCAAGTAAAGCATGTTCACTCGAATTTCAATCAATGAGGAAGGCCCCAAGGGTGATTAACAAAATGGCGGAAAAAACAGGTTTATTGTAGAAGAGCATGTCAGTTTGCAGTGACCATGACACGACCAGAGAAAGACAGGGAAAGCTCTATAGTTGTATTGTATGGTGAACATGCTCTGCACCAACAGAGTGCCACTCGTGTATGGGCAGGTGAACATGTCTAAGACTGCGCTGCATTTACTGATGCATTGAATATGCTACAAAATAACCTCAAAGCCTCACCTGTTTACTCACATGGTGGTTTGGTTCTAGCTTACTTTGGATAAGACACCAATTAAGCACCAATTGAAGAGTGTTTTCAGAGTTGTATTTGCATGTAGGTCAGTACACACACATATATATTTACATATGGTAATAGTTACATATCTATATATGCACACAGTTGAGAGAGAGAGAGAGAGAGAGCGAGAGAGCGAGAGAGAGTGTGTGTGTCTGTGTGTGTATGTGTGTGTACAGGAGGTACTGCATTCTAGTGGCAGGGGATTCTAAATCTTTGGCAACAGTATGGAGATGGTCTTTTTGTTCCACCATGGAAATGCAACTGTGTGTAAAACAACGACTGTTAAGATGTGGTTGCTTGAGTATGGTGTGGAAGACCTTGACCTCACAAGAGATCCTCTGAAATTGCCCCCAGAGGCAACCCTGAGCCAAATGAGTAAGGTTTCAGGTGGGTTATTTTGCATTTGTGATGCAATGACAGAGACAAGAGAAACAGGATTAAGGTGATTTCATACTATGTTTAGTTTAGGTCATTTTGCATATATGGTATATACGGCAATATTTAATGGACTCAGTTTTACCAACCTGCATGACAGCATTGAAGAAGCAGGTATTACCAAGATTACTGATGCCTTTGACAGTAACCAGGGTGTTATTGATAGCTGGACTCTTGCCTCTTTGGGGGTCAGTGTAATCTGATGGTTCCTCTCGCAATTTGATGACCTTGGGTAAAGTGGCTAGAACACACAAAACAACAAGTCAAACATGTGAATTCAAAACAATGAAACAATGATGAAATTTCTGTTCTTACTTAATCCAAAACATTCACAAATGTTGAAATGTTTCATATGATTGCTTTGAGTTAATTTTGGTGGTATGATTTGGTGGCGCCATCAGCTGAAGCCCATATAGTTTGGCTAGAAGTGTGGTAAGATGAGAGGAAACCAGTTTTTGCAGCTACAAATTTTTGAATCCCCTCCAATGGGAATTGTGACATTGTTTTAAAAAAAGAAAAGGTCTCGACTTAACATGAGACTTAGGCTGGGAGCAGAGAGATTCAATAGCAGCTGGAAGGAAAGCTGGGTCATTTGGGAAAGCAGATGACAGATGTAGAAGTTTCCGCTGGTTAACGAAAGGGGAGTGGGGGTGGGAGCGACATTTCTCCAGAGCCAGCTGTTACTCCTGATTACCGATAAAAACTAACCTTACATCGTAATTCAGACACAGATGGTCAGAAACGAATAGTGTTATACAGATAGTTTGCTGGGGACAGACTAGGGAAGAAGCAGCAGCTACACAAGCTGATAGAGCGCCAGAAATGAGCAAATAAGCAGATACCATGACTCAATGAAAATAATGAAAATGATGCATGTTTCTACACACTGTAGAAGAGTCCTAGAAGTGTATGAATTTACAGTCAGGGAGGTTTATGAATAAACAGTGCTGGAATTACATATTGGCTAGCTTAAATGGGAGTTTAGATCAAAGCATAATCCTGAACAAAACTCCTTCAGTTTTACTGGAATCCCTTTGAGCTGTTCACTTTGCTGTCTTGCAGATAAGAGAGGCATTAACCTTTACATTATTATGAGAAAATCATTCGCTCTTTTCTGCTCCTGACTATAATATAACCACCATTTTGGCTTCTATTTCTTTACAAACCCTTCCCCCAATGCTCAGTTTCTTCAGAACATCCAGATATCTGCAAGGGGCAGCACCAAATGACATTGAGCACTGCCCTTTCTCCTTGTCAGTGTAATATTTCCACAACTAATTTCTAAGCCTACAATAAGTTGCTGAACCTTTATCAGAATACAACAGAATATAGGAGCGGACGCCAGCAGAACAATTTATGTAATGTTGCTTCCATGTATCAGCACACTGGATTTGAAATAAATTGATGCAAAGGTTTATTGAAGAGTAGACTCATGCTAATCCAAGAAGTGTAACAAAATGATTGTATAAATCAATCATTATTGCACCTATTTTTATCATATCACATTCATTTTCAAGAGACTGAAAGTAATTGTACTATCCCATCACAAGTACTGTGAATTTCTAAGGCAGTTATGTGGTTATTTTAGTTAACATATCAAGGATAATACAACAGATACAACATACTGCATTTCCATTTTATTCATGTTTCTATTATGTTTAAAAAAGTAATACATGTAACATAATGAATTCAACTGCAAATGTTATATAAGAGAATAAATTTAATAGATAAATTGGGAATTCACTTATTTATCAAAGAACAATGTGCAGCTTCTAACAATACTGACTAAACTGTCACCAGTTCAGTTCTGAGTTGCAAAGCAGCTTTACATCCAAAAGTAACAAAAAAAAACAAACAAAAAAAAACAAAAAACATGTGACATATCTTTCAGGAGAAACACTTCCACTGGATCTGACAAGGCATGCACAGGGATTAAAACATATTGCATTTTAATTCAGTTGGTGTTAATCTAATGAAAAGTATTTTTCTATTGTCTTCAACTGGGGTCTCCCTGATTTCACAGCCACATAAAACACAGTCTTTTGAAACGCCTGGTTACTTTGGCAAAATTGCATCATCAGGATCTCGCAATGGTCAAGATAAACAACCAACACTGGGAATTCTGCCTCACAATGACAGGAATGTGAGAGTGGGCACTGTCAATAAATTGCTTCAGTGTGAGAAAACAGCCCTGATATGTCAAATTGTCAACTCCTTGTATGAAAGTTAAATAATTTTACTGAAAGAAATGTCAACATTTGAATTGCAAATTGAATGACATCCATGAAGAAGTCACAAATGATTTTTTTCTTTGCAACTAAGGTGTTGACTGATAGGGGGTAGTATTTGATATGTCAAAAAAGACAATAACATAACCAGGACTAATATTTATTTTCCTATAACTAATTGTGAAAAATAAAGCAAAGAGGACAAAAGATTTATTTTTTTTACTGTTACAGCATACCAATTGTTTGCTTTACTGTGAGAATAAATGTGACACAAGAAGGTGAGAAATCTGAATAAGTGCTGATAGGTATAAGTGGTAGGCTGGTAGCTATGAGGGTTTTATGAGCGCATCTCCCACATAGACCATATCTGCAGGCTCGCAGCAAAATCAAAGGTATGAGCTTTTGCCAAAATTAAGAAAATTTGGTTGACCCACAAAACACTATAATTACCATAACAACCTGTACCTCTCACTGTATTTCTGTACTTCTGTACTCACAAGTGGCCTTGACTTCACACATATTCAATTTATGAACACACCACTTGTGAGTATTTATTGAAAAGGCTATTCAACAGAGGCTACTCTGGTCCCGAGCCAAAGCTGGCGGTGACCTGGCGAGCGTTTTCTCTTTCAGGTCAAGAACATTCATGAGAGTTATCTGGTAACTGTCACCGTCAATATGAACCTTGGGCTTTCTACTCATGGCCAAGTAATTTGAAATTTATTCTCAAATTCCACACAGGAGTTCATGTAAATTGCTAACTTTCCTGTTTAATAGAATTGAAGATAAATTAATCAACTTGAGCACCTACTTACACTAATGACTTGATTGATTATGATATATATTATTGTATGATATGGTGTTATATATACACAAATGATGAGACTTTAACTTAAATTCTTTACTTTTCCAGTAGTGTGATATTTGAGAGAAATAATGTCAGTCTCTTAGAGCTTGTATTATAGTTTGGGGATTGGGATGGTTCAGCTTGTTGGGATGACAAGCTGTTGCGGCACTCCACCCAGCGGTGCTAAATACATCTGACCCCCCAGTGCTGGCAACATCTGGGGTTTCCATCTCCTCTATGGAGTCATAAGGGAGCTCCCATATGTCACAATATATCACACAGAAAACAAGAGGAGTTTGGGGAAATACTGTAGCCCCTATCCTGGGTTTTTGATCTGGTATGTGATTGGTTAAGTGTGAAACGGATGTGTAAAAAAAAAACACCAAAAAAAAAAACCACACACAACATATAAGCACAACAGAGCATATAATGTCCAAAAGGGGGCCTTCCTTATTGTTTTACGTGTGTTGGGAGGGGCTCAAAATTCAGACCAAATGAATGATACTTCAGCTAAGAGCAAGCAAAGGAATGAGAAAGCTAACTTGGCGGAATGGGGATGCTGATGGACACACTCTGCATCTGGGACCGTCACCCAAGGTAAACAATGTTCAGGGAGCCATCTGCTGGGGGGGGGCACAGAAGAGGGCAGTAGGAGGAGGGGGGCAGTGGGTGGAGGGAAGGGTTGCAACGAGCACTAGCATATGGAAAAGCAGATTTTTCCTCTCCCTGCAGCAGTCAACGAAGGCAAATGTCAGCATGCGCTGTGACCACGCTTGACTGTGCTGCACTCGGAACCACCACCTGGCTCTCCTTGCTCAGCCACCGAGTATGGGCAGCAGTGACGCTGTGGAGCCTTTCCCCAGGGTGGAGAAAAGCATCGCAGTGCTCAGCATCGTCCACATGCACGCATGTACACCAACACCTCCTGTACTCCCTGCTCTTTTTCACACAAGAGATACACAAAGAAACATGGGGCTTGTTTACTTTTATAGAAAAAAAAGGACTCACAAGAGGCTAGCTGTAGTCTGTCCAAAGAAAATAAGGACATTCTGTCAAACCATTTTTTCTCCAATTTTTCTGAGGCCTGTGCCACGACACAATTCTTTTTAAACCTTTTTCCTCACAGGAACTAAATCCAGACATTTGGAAAAATGAATATAAAATGAATATTATTCAATTTCTCACAAGTAGGATGAACGATAAGTCAGATCATATGGTCAGTAGGTTTTTTGCCTCCATATTCAGTTACAGTGCAACAGTATGGAGGGGCAAGGCCAGCTCCCTTCATGCAGAGCAAGCAGTCAAGAGGAAGGCCAAGCAACACCAAATGTCTTATTAATTCACTAATTTGTTGTGACTGCAGGGCATGAAAAGCTTGTTTCCTTGCCATCTGAGGCCAGGAGAACCCTGTGCCATGTTAAGCAAAGACAGACAAATAAATGTGTGTGCGCACGCACACGCACACGCACACGCACACACACACACACAGGTTTAACTATCCAATACCACTATCTGGCCTACTTTCATGTGCGGTGGTGGGAATAAATACAGAATCACCCTTGATTACCTTCATGAAATCACCACCAGGGGACAAGCTTCTATGCGGCAACTGACTACTGGGCAAAAAATTATTGTCAAGTGTGAAGTATGTCTTTCAATTTTAGCAGCCAGAGCTAGGTTGAATAATGTTCAATATAAATATAATTGTCAATAGCAAAAGGGACTTGAATAGAATGGATGGAATACTGAGTCAGTAGGAAAAACTTGACAAATATTTCTTGAAAGACACTTCTCATCTATGTGATGGGTATCATGTTTGTCAGTTAGATTTGTCACTAGTTTTTCAGTTTTTCATTCCTGGCAGAAAGAACCCATCATTCTTTAGTACCTTTACTCAATTAAATAAAAAATGAAAAAAAAAAAAAAATATATATATATATATATAGCATTTTAATAGGCTCCAGCATACCCCACGACCCTGAGAGCATGATAAGCGTCAGACAATGGATGGATGGATGGATGGATGAATGGGGGGGGGGGGGGATAGATGGATATATCATTTTAATCTGGGTAGAGACAATTATATTTCAGTGGAGACATTCAAGGTTATATATATTGATGAAAACAGTGAATCTGGCTCTTCGATTATAATTTATTAGCATTATACTGGAGGCTGCTGACCCTTAATAAGTAAATGTCAAAATGTAGAAAAACTGAATAACATGCTAATACGTTATATGAAAATGTGACTGATTAATGAACCCAAAAAGTTAAACTGCAAATATGCTTAATATGAAAAAAAAAAAAAGATAGATTCAGCAACTTTGATTTCATTTTAGAACCCACATTCTAATTTGCTTCACAAAGACTTCACATCTGCATGATGTAGCTTGCTGAGGTCAATTTGCTTTTTACTAGGACTCTGGCACTTGAGCTGAAGACCTTGATGGTGAGAGAGCACAGTTAATCGACTTTCTGTCTTCCCTGTGCTGTTGTACAAAATTATTGTTGATTGTAAAAAAAAAAAAAAAAATCCTTGCTGCAGCTCTTTTGTGATTGGGGTCTATAGGAGAAACAGAGCACAACAGCAGCAGCTTATGAAAACCTGTCCTTCACACTAACTGAAATGTAATTTTACAAGCTCCTCAACAACAATGGCTGTCCATCTCTATAACCATTTGCCCAGCCAGTGCGGGACAATTAGGTGACAGGGAAGGTGACTGGTAATTTATAAAGTCAAAGCTGTGGGTAGCAAATGTCCAGCAAAACTGATGGTTTCCCACCTACACAGATGTCTGGTTATACTTGTGTCCACTGAAGCACTGTTCCACAAAAATCTAGTTTTTTTTTTTTTTTTTTATATATAGAAGGACTTCTTGCTTTCCAACAGCTTCTTTGATCAAGGTTATATTGAAAAGACCACATATTGTCCATGAATAGAATAGATGCTGGATTGGCAAAAAAGGAATCCCAAACGGAGTATTAAGTATAAATAAAGTTCAGTAAGAGCAGTAAACCACCATTCAAATTAAGAGGTACTCCAGGCGCTTTTAATGTAATTTACTGCGCTTGGAATTATTTTTCCACAAAACTATGTGTGACTCAGTGTGACTATGTACCACAAATTACAGTACAGTACTTTTGAGAGGTAATTTATTCCAGTCATTTGCACATCCCCAAGGTATGTAATGTATTTGCACTTTGCATTTCAGTTCACATCTGTTTCATTGCCAGGAGAAGCCCATGTCTTCCCTTGCAAATCATATATTGTGCCGGGATTAGGACTGTAAAAAAACAGGCCGAATATGTGCATAATCTGTATATTCTTTTCAACTTTCTATGTTGCTGCGTCTGTCCACAGGGAGTAAGTGCACTCCAGCTGTTGGCATCCACTCACTCTGACTTGTTCAGGACCCTGGCTCCCACTAGTGCAGCACACAGGCCCAGAGGTGGTGAGACATACAGCAACTCAACGAAGGAGGCAAGGGACAGAAACAGATAGTGATGGAAAGACAAAAGAGGCAGAACCCCACACAGCTGCTCTTGTTCTTTAGGGAACCCAGCCGGGAAGCATCGTTCAAGCGCCTAATTCCTCTAATGTGTGCAGTCATGCAATGTGTAGGGTAAGAGTGGGGGACTGCTATGGCATCAGTCCTATAACTCTTCAGCCGTGGCTGAGAGAGTGATACAGGACCAGCATTACTGTGCTTGGGTGGCTGGCCTATGGCCACTGGCAACTGGGTACCGGGCAAGGGTATAAGCAGAGTAAGCCAGTGAGACCATAAGTGGTGATGCCCACCACCCTAATCGGCTAAACCCAAATTAGAGTTCAGTATGCATGCCAGCACAAAGAACAGGAGATGCTAAATCTATTATGCATTGCCTTGCCAAATTACCAGATCTACCTTGATCACACTACTACAGTATTTTACTGCACATTGGACCAACTAGTAGACAAATGCTGGAACTGGAGCTGCCAGGCAGCAGGTCGAAGAAGACCAAAGAGAAGATTTATGGACGTAGTGGGAGAGGATATGAAGGTAGTTGGTGTGAGAGAGCAGGATACAGAGAATCGGGTAAGACAGAGAAAGTTGATTCGATGTGGCGACCCATGAAGGGACAAGCCAAAAGGAGAAGATGACGAAGGAGCAATTCCAATAAATATTATGGAGCTTGAATTTCTGTTGATATTTCATTGTAGTTAGTAATGATGATACCAATGATGCCTTTGACAATTAAATGAATAAGAAGTTGAAAATTAAAATCCATTAGAATGCCAGACTGACGCACAATACTGTACTCATTTTATCTGAGGGTATCCAAGAAAAGGGTGATGGGGCAGATGTGGATAAGACCATGCAAACTATTGTTAACACACTGTGTGAGGGGCATTTAGGTAGTCTGAGTGAGGAAAAAGGAAGGAAGCAGTAAGGAAGCAGTGTATATCACATATTTGTATGAAAGCAATTAGATATAATGCAAGACTTTTTTAAATTAAATAAATGACCATGAAAGATATTGTGTATATACATGATTCCGAATAAATTCATATAATGCCAGTGCACACATTTCCCACCTTACACAGATAATGATTTTGACTGCATGATACTGAATTTGAACAGTATTCATTGTGAAAATATCAGTTTTGAAAAAAATAAATTTAAATATTTTTCCCCTCTCCAATAATGGAAAAGTTATACAACCTTAATAATAGAAGACATTGATGAAACTGTGGTTACCATTTATTCATTTGGTAATTAATACCATTTTATTAAATTTTACTAGAGGTCCATAAGCATGATGGCAGAACCTTCAACAATATATTCTTCACACACTTCTACGATGATTTATAGTGCTGCTGTTTTATGATATAATATAATATAATTATAATATAATATAATATTTAATGAGATACAATAGAAGCTCATATAAATACAACATTTTACCAGAAGGAAAACTAAAAAATTGGCAAAGAACCTGAGATGGTTCTATAGGTATTCTGTGTGTGTGTGTGTGTGTGTGTGTGTGTGTGTGTGTGTGTGTGTGTGTGTGTGTGTGTGTGTGTGTGTGTGTGTGTGTGTGTGTGTGTGACACAATTGTTAAGATGTTAGATCTTAAGCAACTCTTAAACAAATATTTAATGCCACACAACTCAATACAGAGTTGCTTCATCTAAGTTGTATGTATTGGTATATTCAAATTCACTGTAGCTGAAGTCAGGTGAAGGTATTTGCATATATTTGGCCAGAAAAACACCTTACCTGACATTCCCTTGGCTGAGTACTTTTGAAGAAAATCCAGTGTCTGAGCCAAGGCCTTTTTGTTACAGTGAGTGGAGAGCTCCTCATTACATTCAAAACACCTGTTACAATGAGGGGTTGGTAGACACACAAATATATTAAGATACTGTGGAATTTAACAGCCCTCAAGAAGAAATGCTGAGAGGAACCATCATTCCAGAACAGAAGAGCTTGCTGAAGTGGAAAACAACTTGTAAACACAGGCAAAATTCACAAAGGAAGGGTGGGGGAAAACACAAGGTTATTAGTGAAAACCTATTACCTACTCACGTGAGCTTCAACTTAAATGTGGCATGTAGTCACACAAACAAGACCTGAATTCATTGCATATACATAGATGCATGCGTGCATGAATGAATGATGGAGCACACACACATTTGGGGTGTTTCTGGTCTGAGTTGTTTCTGACAGGAGGGTTGGGATAGTGCCTTCTGGCCTTTGAATGTTTCTGTTGAGGGGTTTCTCACCAGGCCTTCCATGTGCTCAAGCTTATGGTGATGCAGTGAGACTCGTGATGTAGAACTTGATAGTGTTTGACTGCATGCAGGATCCCTGACTGGTTACAACCCTGGAAATAGCAACATGAAACAACAATAGTACATGAAAGACCATAATTCAAAAGCGGGATTATCATAAATGCATAAAGGTACATGTTGCTGTTGCAGAATGTGGTTGAGCTATGCTTGTAGCTGTTAAATATATATGTCAACTGAAACACTTTTCTTGGCTCTGAGAAGTATTTTTTCTCAAATAGGCCAATATTTACAATTATCAGTCTTGCTACTACATTATACTTAAATAACAATCAGTTGTTTACATTAAGCAGTCTTTCAAACGTCATCACATACGTAACTATGATAAAAGATAGGAGGGAAATAAAATCTAACTTCAAGAATTATTAACCACAGACAAAGACAAATCTTTGAAATCAATCATACAAGCCAAGATGTCTGTCATGACAGTGATTGATCACTGACATATGGCATTAGGCATCTCTCATTTTCAAAGTCTGCCCATATATTGATTTTTAATACACATCTGTTAATATGTATAAGGATATCCTGCAAGGTAATCATACTATGATTGTGAAAGATTTGTCTCCAGGCAAGCATTGCAAACACCTGCCAAAGTACTCAAAACTGCCTGCAGTTTTTCCTTCATCTTAAATGCCTTCTTTTCATACTGATACGCTCACTGAGAACAATAACTGCAGCTGGTAACCAGTTGAGAGTGAGAACAAAACAGTGATTTTCAATATTGTTTGAGAGACATCTATGCTTAGCATCCCCTTACTGTCGCAAGTTTTAGATGGATATTAAAATAGTTCACATTTTATTATAATTTGGAAGCTTCTCTATAAGTTTTTTCAAACACCTAAAACACATTTATATGTAGAGGTGAAGTGTAGTCTTACCTGGAATCCACACTTGAGGCAAACTAAGATGTCGTGAGATTCTGCAGGCTCTCCATCAATCATGGTCCTTTCCTTTAGGCACTCAGAGCATACCAACCACATGCTGGACATCACTGATTTCTTCACTGAGCTCAGATCAACTCCTTTACTTACATGCAGGCATGTCAACCCTATAAGATAATTCATAGTCACGAAAAAATACTCACTTGATGAAACCCTTTAGGACCCTGCATGAAATCTGCAGCAAGTATGACTGCAGTTATAACTGACAGATTGCAATATTCCAATATTTATCTATTAAATTAAATGGATGAATAGACGCAGAAATACATCTATGCTGATGCTTCAGTTTCCATTAGGGTTATAATTCTAGTACGAGAAACAGCAATGTCCTGTTCATTTTGGTGACTTACCACTGACTTCATCTGATGACTCCTCATCTCGTGGTTTTCTTGGTTTATTTGTCCGCTTAGTCATATTGGCGGTTGTCAAAGAGAAAGGGTCCTTAAGCCGCATCTGGAGGTCTGGATGTCAATATACAGGAGAGATATGGGTGTTGAAACTGTAGAAATTGGCAAAGTTAAGTTGCTATATATGGACTTCTAAATCTAAAACAGATAATACAGAAATATGGGTGAGGCTGGATTCAAGGTCGAACAAACATGTTCAGTACATTACCTGTAAAAAGATTTTCCTCACTTAATTTAATTATTGCTTTCAGTTACACACTTGAGTATCTGGGTGAAAATGTTGGGCATGGAATATGAAACTGTAATAGACAAAAACAGTCAAATTGAACCAGTATCAGTTCACAATATCTGCTTCAAGCTTTTGAAAAGTCATGTCATCTAACAGAACAGTGCATTATTTTGGTGCACAAATATGTCTGTGTGATGGGCTAAAAGCTGAAGCACTGGACATGTTTTATAACTGTATTTACTAGACATATACAAACAATACAGCATATATGATCTCTAAACAATCAATTAAGATAGAACGAAAGAATGACTCATTTACAGAAACCGATTTGCCATCAAAACAGGGATAAGAAAATTACTGAATTGAAATTAACTAAAACCATACTTTTTGATCATATGCTCAACCTCATACAAAAACTTACATAACTAAAGTCTTCAGGATTGCAAAAATGGGGAGTGGGGCAATTCTATGGGACCCATTTCTACTCTTCCAAATACTGGGGATATAGTGTTAGTGGAATGCAAGACAAATTTACCAAACAAGTGAGGTGAAAGCATACGATTAACAGGCCTGACGAAACTCAAGCCCGCTGAAAAAAACAAATGTAGGCCCTATGATTACTCTTACAAGACATTTACGTAGTTTTCCAGCTCTGAATTTGTAAGAATACAATGGGCATTTTTGACTTACCTCGTTATTTTGGTACCTATGTTGACAGTGTTAGCTAACCTCAGCCAACAGTGAGATTGCAACCCCTACCTGGCTAGCAAACAAGCTATTTACAGTAGCTTTTCCGAATACTTACAATCTTAAGTTTATGTTTCTTTGCACGACACAATAGCTTAGCATTTCAAAGTATGGTCAAATAGTATCAATTTAATGCAACATGACCCTCCATATGTGTTCTTTTAGGTCTTGTCTTTCCAGGTTTCGGTATGCTTGCGTTAGCCATTGACTCGCAACAGTGGGTAACATGTGACGCAGTACGGCAGCTGACGTTGTCCCAATGCTGCATTCGGGTCCAATGGTGAAGTCGGAGAGCGTCAGAGTCAAGATTCTTAAAATAGTTTTAAATTAGAATTGATTTACTCAGACAAAACCTTCGATATTTTGATCAAAATATACCTTTCTCTCGAACATACTCGTCTAATTAAACGCTGATTAAGTTGTTGTTTGTTGTGGAATTCAATTAAAAACAGAATAGTATTCGTTAATCATTATTGGGTTATAATGGCATATTTTCAATGGAAGATTGAATGAATGAACACTCTTGCCTTCGCTTTCATCTAAAATATTTCTTTGATACTCCAAAAATGTGGATTGCACATGCATTTTTATAACTATGATTCGAAATGCTTTGAAGTGTCAAAGAATCATGAGCTACGTCTGTATGAAAAGTTTGGTTTTGAGCCGACAGTACCAGTAATTTTTTTTTAATCAGACCATTTAAGACCATTTTAAATATTATTAAACGTGATAGCCCTGTTGAACATAAAATTCGATTATTATTATTTCTGGAGGAATTTTTCTGCAAAAAAAAATCCGCTCTATTTTCGGACCTATTGGTCGGACCGCAATGACCTCGGGGCCATTTTCATTTTGGTCCTTCGCGTGCTCCGTAGCTTGGTCCGAACTCACCTACGTCATAGTGGGTGTTCGTTAGCTAAAATACCGCTTTGTGTTTTAAGGTTATGTAGAAGCAGAGAATTTCTCCTTGAGACACTCTTCTTTGGAATATTGAAAGTTAAAAGTTGAGTTATGGCTCTCAGGAGGTGTCGTAGTCTTTCAGGAGTCCCGCAGATGTTATGGAACTACACGGTCCTGCCTGAGGCTTCTGTCGCGAGAGTACGCATCTCTGCTGGCAGCAACATCAACCTCAACTCAACACTTGCTTCTATAAGTGAGATTCATCGCTCCTCGTTTGGCGTATAAAATCTTAAATCCTGCAACAGCTACAATTGGTTGGAGAAAGAGCTTTTAATTGTATACGGTCTAAT
This sequence comes from Fistularia commersonii, assembly GCF_037954325.1. Classification (NCBI taxonomy): domain Eukaryota; kingdom Metazoa; phylum Chordata; class Actinopteri; order Syngnathiformes; family Fistulariidae; genus Fistularia; species Fistularia commersonii. The sequence continues at coordinate 6,203,313 of NC_141294.1, read as the reverse complement.
TTTTCAGCTCCTCAGCGGAGCCTTCGCAGGTTCAGCTCCGAGAGCCCGAGCACGGATGTGAGTTACGAGCAGATGAAGCGGCTCCTGGTCGGACGGAGGTCGGTAGTTATAGATGTCAGGGAGCCTTGGGAGCTCAGAGAGTATGGCATCTTCCCTGGGTCGATCAACGTCCCCTGTGAGTGTTCATTTCCCTTGACATTACAAGACACCCAGACACACACACACGCACACATAAAATGTATCGACTCATTTAAATCTCCCGTAACATTATTTATGTATCAACACAAGAAGTTACCAATCAACCAGATATTGGTTGATTGGTATTCGCTGCAGCTGAAACAGGACCTACATATCCGTGTATAATTGTAATTGTGGCATATTGTGTCTGGAAAAAAAAAAACTACTGTACATCATGCATTATATTTTATCAAGCACATTTTTTGGGAGCATCACATTTTTGTGCTTTTTATACAATCTTGATTATCCAAATTTTGCTGCCACGGCATCTTAAGAAACTAATTTTGAGGGAGGGAGAAAATGTTAACTTGATACTTAGCATTTTTTGATTATCTTGGCAAGATCAATGCAACAGCTCCCAGAGACATCTTTTTTATTCTTTTGTTTTATGTTTTCTAATGCAATGCATATTCTGTCTTATGTAAGTACATACTTTGCCTGACTGTACACCATGACTTTCCAGTTGGACAGGTGAAAACAGCCCTCCAGCTTGATCCAAAAGAGTTTAAAGAAATATATGGTGGAGAGATGCCCCAACAAACAGATAATGTAGTCTTCACCTGCCTGGCGGGAGTAAGGAGCAAGATGGCCCTCAATACAGCTTTCTCCCTGGGGTACAAAGAGTAAGATGGTCTTCTGTTTTTATCATTATTTTAGTCTAGCACAAGTTTTTGTTTTTTTGTTTTTTTTCGGTATAGATGCCAGATCCAGTAGTCAGAAATCCAGGTATGTATGAACAAAAAAAATCTCTTAATTAAAAATGTATACCATTATAGCATGTTATTTAATATTTGTAAAAAAAAAAAAAAAAAAAAACCCAATTCATTCTTATCGTATGTTGAAAATTTCTTGTCACAGATGTGTGTGCTGAATTTAGACCATGACTGCCTTTAAACTGTCAAACCAGAACTTCCTTATTTATAGTACTCTCTCATTTAGCACAGACAGAAACTGTCAGACAAAATTAACATTTAAAAAAGATAAAAAAACACTTTCTTACATGAAACGGAGCAGGGGTTTCTACATAATATGATAAAACATTCAGCTGTCAAAAAAACACTAAAACTACATTTTTCCCTGGAAGGCTCTCCAATCAAACATTGCAGTTACTGTGATTAGGATATTTCACAAGTCCTTATTACTGATTTGTAAAATTAAATTCATTTATGAAACCTTGGAAAAGATTGCTAGTTGCCCTTGAAATGATTGACATTTTGTTGAATGATGCCACTATTCCTGCAGCACTGTTGGAGAGCTGGTGTTATTTTTTATGTGTTACTAAGGGTAAATCTGTAAGCAGTTGGTATTGGGTTTATCTAACTTTTTTGGTGGCAGAAGACGACACCTTGAACGTACAGGTACCAGCATATTGATAAGAAAATTCCCTTCAAGATTTGAAAAAATTAGTGTGAAATTTAAAGAGGAAATTGAAACATCCTTTTGTTTTTAAGCAAAATATTCCATAGGAAAAGAAACAGTGCTACTTTGTGCATTGCAAATGCACTATATTAGCCGAAATTCTTTGCGTATGACAAAGTAGGCCTTTTTGAACTCTTTAGAATACACCTCTACTATATAGGTGTGCAAACTTCGGGAGCCTCCTGTGGGGTTGCTCCTAGAACTGGATTGTGGAGCCACAAGAGGCTATGAATAACTCTTAATCTAAAGAACTCTGTTAAGCTCTTTGACACTTTTCAAAATGGAGAAGCCTAGATTCATGGACATTCAAACTGTTTTTTTTTTCAAAGGCATCAAGCATAAACATTCGTCTTAGGCTCTATACTTGTCCTCCCCAAAAGCAAACGGCCTTTAAAGGGGCTAAAATAATGCAGTTCACCAGATATTTTCCTGTACTGGTATGATATGGTGACAGACACTATGAACAGCTGGCAGCTTCTGTGTCAAAATTGACCTAACAGTGTTCTCCTTCCGAGATGACTTATGATGACTGACAGAAGTCTGAGCTTGTCACATGGGATCCCTAAAAGATTTTTTTTTTTCCAGTTTAGCCGTCCTTCACTTGAAAGCTACTTGTTTAGAATGTGATGTTTGATGAACACACAGCAGCTCACCAGCTATTGAACTAAGATTAATTTGTTTGAACATGAGATACAGGTGTAAGAAAAATATGTGAACAAATTGTAAGTAGCCTACTCCTCCAAGACCTAACCAGAGCCACACAAAGAGTAGATTTTAACAGACAATTTGAAATGAAATACTGAAGTCAGAAATTTGGGCAAATATTATGGGTGGCAAGACAATGTAGGCCTGCCATTATGTGTCGCATTGCCACCCTGGCTATTAGCGCCAGGGGGAAACTAAGCTGTGGCAAAAAATATCAGAAAAACTAAAAAAAATTCCTTGAAGTTTCAAACCTTGGTAGTTAATATTTCTCTGGATGTGATACTTTCAAGATATTCCCAATGGAAGAATTTCCAGCCAGCAGCAGGTGCCTGATAAGGCAGTCAAAAAATATGGACACCTTTGCTGGAAGCAATCGCACACACATTGAGTTGTACATTGTCTGTGGAATAACTTACTATGGTGGTTTCAGGTACTACCTTGGAATTCTCAAAATTAATAAATATTTGAAGAGGACATTAATGGAGAACACCAGAAAGAGGAAAAGGAAATACAGAGACCCATAGTTCCTGCCAGTCACCGATAGCATTACACTATACAATGGACTCTGTATGAAAATAAGCGTCACTGCTGTGGGTACAAATTCATGCTCATAGAAATGACTTCAGTAATCACCATATAGATGTAAACAAAGAACATAGTGTCATTTTCAGTTGTTCTCTGAACCAACCCCGATGCCATTGTCAGTTACTTTAATTCAAGTCATCTTGGAATGATGCAGCTGCTAATTCTCAAGTAAACTAATCAACATTTCACTCTATCTTTTTCTTGCACTTCAGTGTTCAGCATTACCCGGGGGGATGGCAAGACTGGACGAAGAAGGAGCACATGTGATCCAGAGATAATCCACCCTCCTTGAATGGCAATGTGAAATTATGACTCTTGCAAAGGATTTCTAAAAAAAACATCTTTCTTTACAATACCCGAGTGCTTTGATTAATGCAGCATTCCTGAATCTCACAATCTTTTGCAGTTCAAAGTGCTTACCATATATCTACATTTTTTGCTGCTAAACAAAAGAAAAACCTTTAAAACATCTCCTCTCATTAAATTTCTCATTCCTAAAATTGCTTTAGCATAAAAGAATTTGTGAACCTTTTATAGCTTCAAAAATCACAGGCCACTCATGAAAGTTTAAAATATTACCTTGTGATGTGAAAAGAAAGCACATCCACTTTTTCAATACAAAGGATTTTGCCAAGAGTACAGACGGTTGATGTCAGTGTGATCAGAATTTTCACACGTGTGATACCAGAAAATAAGTATGTGAGTGGTATTCACTGTAAATATGTATGTAAGTATAAAGATTGCCAACATTTTAATAAATAAAGTTATTGTTTTGACATACAATGCTATTTAGTTTGTGATTTTTTTTCCCACTCAAGGTCACTGTCCAGCAGGCCTATTAAAGGCAGCACGAGAAGACAATTCATTAAGCTAGATTGTCATACAAATATGCATACCCCAGCTCGCTTATGTGAAAAAAAACACTGAGGCTGAAATGATCTATGGTGTTGAAGCATTATGTCTAATGTCAGCTATGTCTCAGCATGAATTTGCCACCAACCCTCCATGGAACAGTAATAAGTTGCTTCATCAGCTTGAATAATGAATGTTTGTTTCTAGCTGAGGTGTCCCTTTCGTGTTGGGGAAAACTACTGTGTTGATCATGCACGTGGACTCTGTTCCCTATTAGGTTTCTCTTTATACAGCCTAAGATGAAAGTTCAGACAGAATTCATGAATAATTCTCTCACAATTGTGAATGATTTAATTGACATTTTCATGTATGACTTGAGTTTTCTGCAATACTTCAAACTGCCGAGTCATAGCCCACAAAAGGTAAGTACTCGATTGTCCAAACCTCCCACAGTAAATATATTGACTCAGACATTTCATATGTTTCCACTTAAACTAATTAAATAGCCAGCTAGGAATTAGTATCTAATCAATCTAAGTTACTGTGTACTTTCACATGGAACTGAAAGCAGAGCCATCCGGATGAAACCATACTGAAGCATTCCATGTAGACAATCAGTTTCTTTATCCCATGTTCTATTTGCCCCTGAACTCCAGAAAAATTTAAAATGCGGACGTGACTATTTCAACTCTTCATGGTATGCTGTGTCTTATTTTACCGTCTCAAAAGCTGACTTCAAGTTAAAATTCTATTTTCAGGTCCATATAAATTAAATTAAAAGTCCTAAACCCTCCCCTCAGATTAAATTTAACACACATTTGATTAATCTATTACAGGATGGAGGGTTTGATTTTTATAAAATAATCTGGATTTAGATAAGTCATTTATACAATAAATTGATAAAGGCTGAACCAATCAAATGTAGGATGATTGAATATTTGTGTATGTTAACTCATGGAAATTATATGAAACATGTAAATATACCTTAGGTTCCCCCCTTCCTTAATTGTGAATCAATTGTAAAATGAAAATTAAGACAGCAAAAAAATAGCAGTATAATAGGATAAGAGGATAAAAATGTGACAGAGGGATTAAAGGTCCTTACTGAAACCTGAGATGGAATCAGGGAGCACTTGTCAATAAATGTTCAATTTCAAAAGATACTTCACTAAAGTGACCTTTGACAAAGGTCACTTTAGTTCACTAATATTAATGCGACATGTCAAAGCTTAAATTATGTATTATCTTGAATACATTTTAAATGTTGTATAGGGGAATATTTCATACTTGCTGAAAATTCTCTCCAAATAATATGAATTCAAAAGTCAAAGAATAAAATCGACAGTTTTATGTAAAATGAAAAATTGGGGTGGGGTTGTGATGCCCTGGTAAATTCAGTTATATTGTTCACATGCCAAAAGGATGCCATCTTTTCCCATCCTGCTGCAAGATCTGACGTTGATGAGGTAAAATAGATTCTCAATAATTCCTCCCATTGACGTGTGGCTCCATTGGTAAAAATTAAAGTAGAGTACAAGGAAGGCTCATATTTCAAAATATCTACAATTTTTGACTTGCAAGTGCTTCTGCTCTCTCACTCTGGCCGTGTTTGCGTGTGTGTGAGAAGTATTTGATACTCTAATTGACCATGTTTTTGGTCTATTTCATTGCTGGCATTTCCACTAAACACCATTCGACTACATTATATCAGAACGGCAATCTTGTGTTCTTGACTCATGACCAAGTGACCCCATAGGTGTCAATGCAGACTCACTCTCAACAGGCCTGACCACTGTTTTCTCCCCTCATATCACTGTGACATGTCAACCGTAAATTTTAGTCTGCAACTACCCCCCTTCCACTGCTTCTGGCCCCTTATTTTGCCTCTGAAGCAGTTAATTCCATTTTCTTTTTCCTGCATTCGCCAGTTTTAATATGCTGAAAACAAGACTAGACTAATAAGTACTAATTTATGTCAAATTTGACCAGGATTCTTTGTTCCACAGCAGCCCCTCATCAGGTCACCCTCCAGCTCCTGCTTGGCATTCAATTAAAGTCCCTCATCCCATCAGAGCACATTACATCAGTATTGCATCTACTGGCTCTTCTGAGTGACCAGACCTTCCCTGCCTGCCCGCCTCCCTGTTATTTGTCTGTTGCCCATTGCTGCTGTGGACACTGAGTTGCTGGTGTAACGCCTGCATCATGGTTTCGATACATCGTGGAAAAGTGAACTTTGCACGCAGCTTCACTGATGCCGTCAGTCCCTTACACACTGCTGACAGATATCTGAGCAGCAGGTCAAGCCTGCGTTGTTGAAGGGGTTCGAGATTCCAAAGGTGTTGGCTCATGAACTAGATGGTCTGGGACAGAGAGGGGGCATGGCTGCCAGTGAGGGGGAGTATAAAACCCCTGAGTTCAAAGAAGGTGCTACAGCCGGAAAGCGCAGTGAAGAAAGAACGGGCCTCGCTTCAGCATATCTTCTTGTGTCTCTACAGCTTTGTCACCACCACCATCATGAGTTGCAGCCCGGAGAGGATCTCTTCCTACCGCCGTCATTTTGAGGATGGGAGCAGCTCCTCTTACCAGATCAGAATGTCCAGCCCCTCACCCAACAGGAGAGGGAGCCGTTATGTGTCCCCTGGCTATTCCTGCAGAACCGGAGCCAGCAGCATGCGCGTGGAGTCCGTGAGAAGAATGTCCCCTTCGACGGCTCGCAGGTCTCGCATGGGTGGCGCAGGGTAATGTGGAGGCTGTGATTTCTATATGAATTAAAAAAGGGTAGAAAATGCGATAAACACACAATCTAGAGTCCATGCAAATATTTAAACGCAGTTGTTCAATGTTTGTACTCTCCCTAACATTTTCTAATGATCTGATATCTATTCCTCTGATGCTATTGTGTAATTTTGTATGTTTTCTGCAGGGTATCTACGAGAGCTGTTGCTCTGGTGTGTGTTGGACCCACTGGGGAACCCCCAATCGATCTTGATGCAGCAGCAGCAGTGAACCAGGAATTCCTCAGCACTCGCAAAAATGAGAGACAGGAGATGATTGTCCTCAATGACAGACTGGCTGTGTATGTCGAGAAGGTACCGCGCTTTTCTGCTATCCATTTCTTTTTCTTCCTGTATGTCAAATGGTCAGAGTGTTTTTAGGTGATGGTTAAAATCCTTAACTTATTATTTTACTGTCTGTGATGACAAGAGCACTGATCGGATAAAGATTTGAAATAAGCAAGCATTTCTCGGTTAACAGGTTCGATCACTTGAGCAGCAGAACAAACAGCTGGAAACCGAGATCGAAGCCTACCAGAACCGGTTTGAGAAACCATCGGGGCTACGCTCCCTCTATGAAGAGCAGTTGAGAGAGCTGAAAAAAATCGCTGACCAGATGAGAGTTCAACGGGTGAGGCAAACTCTATCGCACATTGTTACTTTTTTCGTTTTTCTTTTTACATCTTGCATACACAGAGGACTTCTTTGTTGCCAGTAAGGTTTATCCTTAAGTAAGCCGCGGAGGATCCATCAAAGCAACAACGCAAGATGTCAACTTGGTGTTTTCAAGGTTGCTTACCTGGTAACAGGCTTATCTCTGGCAGGCAAATGGAGAGGTGCCTGAGCATATTAGGGTGTCATGGTGTACAGCTGTCTTCAGCTATGTTTTATGCACAGATGAGAAGACATGAGTATGCGTTTGTAGATACTCACACATACATAAAGTATGTGTAGAATGCAAAATAGGTTGATCTCCATTTTACACACACCCTTGCACACACCTCCAAGTCTCATAGATGACCAAATTACTTCTGGTTTCCTGGTTTTCAGGACATTTCCTTGGCAGCTAAGGAATCCACAGCTGCTCAACTACAGGCCATCAAGCTCAAATGTGAGGAGGCACTTGAGCTGAGGAAGAAAGCGGAAGCTGAAATTGAAATCTTCCGCCCTGTATGTATCCTTCAACTGGCTTATTATGGCGTTGTAAAATACATTTGCACTCTTAAATGATAATGATGGTTTGTGCTCTTCAGGATGTGGACAAAGCCACCGCTTCACGCATTGCTCTGGAGAAGAAGCTGGAGCAGCTTCAAGTAGACATTGAATTTCTGAAAAGGATCCATCAGCAAGTAAATAATACATTTGCTGAATCGCATTAACTACATTTACATCTGATTTTGGTAAATAAAACGATACCCATCCAACAGGAAATTGATGAGCTCATGAAAGACATCTATGCAGCTCAAGTCAAAGCTGCTGGTGCCTTCAGCCTACCAGATCTGGCAGCAGCTTTGAAACAAATCCAAACTCAGTATGATGACATTGCAGCAAAAAATCTCCAGGTAAAATCATCTCCACAAATAATTATATATCACTTCTCCAAGTGTATTCAAATTATTGTCAAATGTTCTTCCATTTTTTTTATTTTTTTATTTTAGGAAATGGACTCATGGTATCAGAATAAATTTGAAGATCTAACCAAGAAGACAACAGGGCATGTGGACCGGGTTCGAAGCATCAGAGAAGAAATAGCAAATGCAAAGAAGAGTGTGAGTAACAAATGTAAAATTTAACAAGATGTTTTGAACCCTTCATGAATCACATAATGATGAGAAGGCTGTACTATTTCCAGATCCAAAGCAAAGAACAAGAGCTGGATTCCCTGAGGACAAAGAATGAAGCTCTTGAGGCCCAGATAAGAGAGACACAAGAAATGAACAAGAAAGAAATTGAAGACTTGCAGGTAAAGAATGCATTCTTAGAAATGCCAGTATTAGTCATGAGGACCTATTCTTTTTCAAACATGCATACTCAAACCACCTAAATGGTAACTGTCATACTGTCATACAATAATGGTACGGCTCCTTTAACCCAATAGCTTCGGATCGAGACCCTGCAGCTTGAGCTGAAAACCACCAAGGAGAAAATTGCTCTTCACCTGAGCGAATACCAGGAACTCCTGAATATCAAAATGTCTCTGGAGATCGAGATCACGGCCTACAGGTGAATGGAAACTCAACTCGATTATGCCGATTAAATGAATGCATAAAATTCATGGTTTGGAGAAGTACCATCCTGATTTGTTTTTTTTCCTTTAACAGAAAACTGATTGAAGGAGAGGACCTGCGGCTCTCTGGCATGATGCACACCATGTCGCTTGCGAGCTGTAGCATGAACGCCATTGGTTCTGGAATGAGCATCAGTGGAGGAGGCAAGGGCGGAGTAGGTTCATTGGGTGGTGACATGATTGAAGGAAAAGGGAAAGGAGTAGGAATAGCAGGTGGAATTGGTTCAGGTAGCATGGGAAGAGTTACGAACACAGCTGCCGGAGGAGCCGGTGGGAGAATGGATGCTGTCGAGAGAGATAACACGAGGGGTCCTGCTGGAAAGGCGGGTGGGACAGAAAAGGGTCATCATGGGTTCAGAAATGGTGGAGGGGTAGGTCCGGGCACTGGCAGTTTAGGTTCTGGTAGTGTGGGTTCTCAAGGTATGGCTGGAGGTTTGGGTACTGGTAATGGGAGTGCGGTTAAAGATGCTGGAGGTATGGGACCTGGTTCCGGTGGCCTAAATATGGGCGCTGGTTCTGGAGGTGCGAGTACTGGTGCAGGAGTTGTGGACAATGCCTCGGGACTTCCAGGAGTTGGTAGCATGGTTGACAGCAAAGTAGACGGAATGGGTGTCGTCGGTGACACAGCAACAGATGGCAGGGACAGCAGTGGGGGGGTTGACAGAGTAGAAGAAGGAAAGACCGGTAGAAATGTCGGAAATGAAGACAGTGGGAGCAACAGAGGAGGGGGTGATAATGTTGAAGCGGGTGATGCAGATGTTGCTGGGATGGGTAATGGATCGGACGGATATAATGGCAACGATGGGAACAATGCAGAGCAGGCTGAGGAGCTCACAGAAAGAAGGACGGTGTTGATTAGGTAACGGTTCCGTCAGGTATTTTTTTCCCTTCTTTGCAAAAACTGCTTATTTTAACTCAGCAATCAGAAAGAAGCAATAACATCAGCTATCTCATCAAAATGACAGGACCCACTGTGAAAGCACAGACTGTTCAACAGCTGTAACAAGCTTCTTTCACTTTTCATTTCTCGGCCTCCCTACAGAACAGTGAAGAATGAAGATGACGTGCTGGAGACAGACCGCCGTGAACAGACCTACACCATCAGCGGTGCAGCCGATGACTCCGACAGCGACTGAGCAGGGAGCAGTCTCAAGTGACCGCCTCTAACCCTCAACCTTACACGCCCCTCTGAGCTTTGCACTGACCAAACCCCATGTCTGGACACTGACCTTTCCCCTTTGCCCCAGACAAGATGGGCCATGAATACCCATTGCTACAGAGAAAATCCTTGTATTTCTCTCAACTCTTGTGTGGCTTACACTCCCCTCCTTCACCCCCACTGCAAATAAAGCTATCAGCATTCAGTTACAATTTCCTGCCTTTATTTGATGTCTCTTTTTGGGTCATGTTAAAGATGTTTTAATCCGTCTCAGACTGAAGGTTCCCTTTGACGTCGGGGTTGCTTGTATTCTTACACTGGCTTGTTAGAGTGAATGCAAAGGAAGCAGAGAGGGAAAAGCGCGGCACAGAGAGATCGAGTCACCTGAGGGCCACAGCAGTTGCCCTGACACTTTCTGGAGGGCCGAGGAATCCATCCATCAAATTGTCCTGCAGCGGGGTGACGGCGTACAGCCGTTTGCTGTCCTCATTCCATCCACATCCACACCTTTTACTCCTGCTGCTGATTGGGAGCGATTGGATCTGGCCAGCGGATGCCAAACACATTCAGTGTCCCGCCTAGGCGCTATGAAGAGGCATGTAACACACCAATACTTTGACAGAAACAGCAACAAAGATCAGAAAAAGCCCATCTTATATTAAAGCAGGAGTGATATTACTGTGTCATTGGCATAATGAACACAGCTTTGCTCAGATCACATCAATGGAGTGAATGTTGTATGTCAGTGAAATGTTGTATTTCATTTGTTTTCTACTTTTGTATTTGAAATTGATGAAATTTTACCATAATGGCGGAGAATGCTGAAATTGTATTTTGTAATTTAAATGCTTGAACCATGTTTGGTCCAAGTTCACCAGGAATATTACAATACAACACACACGCAAATATGTGTGTGTATATATATATGATTTTAAAAAGGACAAAGAAAGAAGAAAAAGCATGTCCATCACATGAATGGAGCCAGTGACCACTCTGGTTCACTCCAAATCAAGTCATTATTACCCCTATAGTCTGTATATTATTATCATTTAATTTAGCGGATTCACGTTCAAATAATCAATATTTCTCCGGGACATCATTTCCACAAACTCACTGCGGCCGAACATGCAGGAAACAATTAGTGTAAACCCAGAACTGTCAATCGGCGCTATAATGAGGCGCCTTGAGACGTTCATATCATCGGATTACATTTAGTTACTGCGATTTGATAATGCGCTTTCAATGTGAAAGACGCGTATTACGCCTTTATGTGTATAAATCTATGCCTGGGACGCACAAATCAAGATTAAATGACGTTTATACGCAATATAATTAACAGAAAACGCATTACCTTGATGTATGTGTGTGCGTGAGTGTGTTTGTGCCTGTGTGTAAGTGTGTTTGTGCACGGAGCTCTCCATGGTGCCTCGACCCTTTTGAAAGAAACAGACACGCCGGGAAACAGCCGAATGTAAAATAACTACCTTTTTTTAATGAAAGAAAACGCAACAATAAAAGCGCAACTTTATCCAAAATACTTGCCTTTGAACGGAATTTTTGAATAAATTAAATTAAAAAAAAGTACTAAGCTATTTGACACGGATATATTCATATATGTGTGCGTTTTGACATTACAAAAAAAAAGGAAAAAAGTCAAACATTTGTTTGGAAGAAAAAAACACCGCGAGTCTAGTCTTGGTATATGTGTGTGTGTGTGTGTGTGTGTGTGTGTGTGTGTGTGTGTGTGTGTGTGTGTGTGTGTGATGTTTTTAACGGTCCGTGGAAATGACTTAGATTCTTCCGATAACTTCGACCGGTCAAGGTTACATGTTTGAATCGTGCTCTTTTATCCTGACTGTTTTCTTCTTTTTAGAGCTCGCATTTTTCCTACGCGTAGACAGCCGATTGGGTCAACAACCTCCAATCCTTTAAAGAAAAAAAAGATGAACGGGGTGGTGGTGGTGGTGGGAAGGGTTGTAGAGTGGGGTGGGTTGGATCGGAGGGAAGGAGGGGAGGCAAAAGTTGTGACTTTCTTTGAAAAGCCGTGGTTTTCTGCAGCCACTTTGTGCAAGTGCTCTGGGTGGCGAAATCCCAATTAGGGTCGGCTGACACGCTGCTCCTTTCAGCCCGCATACATTTGCCCCGGAATGAACAGCTCAAATAGATCTCCCGCTAAATGCGTCGGACAGCAGAGAGAATCGCCCTGACTGACACCCTCTTTCTGAGGCGGTCGAGTGAGAAAAGGTATGAATTTATAAGGTACACCGAAACATATCAATTCTCGCCAAGTCACGCGTCTTTATCCGCGTCCCGTCATGCGTAACGAAGTGAGTGTGAGACTGGCAAATGTGGCTGGGACCACAAAAAAAAAAGAAAAAAACTTTATGGAGACTTTTGAATAGCTAAAACGGTGCTTGCTGGACGAAGAGGAGGAGTGTGTGTGTGTGTGTATGGGTGTGTGTGGAAGGGGGGGGCATTTTGAATGTCATTACGCATGAGCAGCGTTGAATCGCGGCCCCGTTTATTCGGATCCCCTCTAATGCGATTTTGAATATTAGTCTGGGTTAAAATGAAAATCGTGTCACCTGGTGGGAGTCCCATACAAGCATCATTACTATTCAAACGCGTCGCTAATGTCCCACCCGCGCGAAAGCAGCTGGTTGGCCCACGGTGCAGCTCGCAGTTTCTCAGGAAGAAAAGACGCTGCAACGAGAACAAGGTGGCGGGTCTATTAATAGCTTAAAAACAAAGACGGAAAAGGCCTGGAGTCTTTGAGAGAGACTGTACTTAGATCACGAAGAAATTATTATAATAATGATGATGATGAAATGAAGAATGCGTTCTGTTCCTCCGGGTGTTCCTCTCATGCGTAAGGATGTTTAGTTTTCTCCTTTTTTTTCAATGCAGTGGAGAAAAACGTGACCGATCTCACCAGACCCACCTGTAAACAAACAAACCAATAAAAGCAAGGGGAAAACAAAACAAAACAAACGTGGGAATCTTCCACAAGCAGCTCACTTTGCTAAGTGGGACAATGATTGGGCTGCACTGAATGGAGCTCAACAGAGTTTTTATGGCTCGACATAAAAAATGTGTTTTCTTCCAGGCTCGGAGGGGTCTTCAATGGAAGGCCATTGACGCCGGTCCAGGAGAGGTGGTGGTGAACCCTTGGCACCCCCTTAAGTATAGTCAAGGAGCATGAATGGAGATCCCTGGTGGGGCATTGCTCTCTGTATTTACCGCGTTGCTTTGCAGGGCAGGTTGTTCTTCTATATTCATGGCTCATTAATGGCCAACCAGCTAAATCAGAGCCCAGCCGCTCGGACATTTCAAATAACAAATAACAATAATAAATAAATAAATAGATAGATAAATAAGTAAATAAATGAAAAGGATTGGAAGGAGCCGAACAGAGGAGCACATAAAGCCGTCTCTCTTCTCCGATTCTTCCCTGAGTGGTGATTTAAGCGCGTCGCGGATACCGTCGCGGGATCCCGGTGCATTGTCCCGGAATAAAGATCGCAATGAATGTCTCCTTCCTCGCCGAAGAAGAAGAAGAAGAAGAAGAAGAAGGAGGAGGAGGAGGAGGAGGAGGAGGAAGAGGGGGAGGAGGGACAATACCGCCGTTCAAGCCGTTTAATTTCATTTAATTTTCCATCCCATTTGCTACAAGCGCTTCTTTCGCTGTGACACTTGGAGCCTTTGGGGCGCTCCGGGCGCACGCTGGGGCGACTCCACACAAGTCCTTAAAAACTTAAAAGAACCGTCTTCATCTTTATATTTATTTATTTGTTGTTTTTTTTTTTCTAACTGGACACCCCTCCCCAACCTCCTCCCTCCCCACCCCCGAAGAAGAATTAATTTAACTGTGGAGAAATGCGGGCGGCGCACAGGGTGGATGGGAACTTGTCGCGAATTGCGAGGCGTTAATAAATAACCTCCCTGCACAGCCGGGCGCAAACATTGCGCCCATTGATGAGATTGTTCGCGTGTCGTCCAGTCTCCTTTGAGCGCAGAGATTTGGATGTGTGTGTGAGTGTGTGCATTTGTGTGTGTGGAGGGGGGGGTTCAACATTGATGCCTGCGGAGACACGCAAATACAGGCGCACTGTTTGTTTATTTTATGATATGACTTTCAAAGTCATTCAAAACGGGTCACATTGATTTGGACAGGTGGGCCGTGGGTTGGGAGGTTTTTGACTTCTTAGAGGAACAAAAGCGTATTTAACAGTGCATTTCAACTGTGCCTTTTTTCGTAATTATTTGTTATATTAAATAAAGTTCAACACACGACAGCTCCTTAATCACTTGTTACAATTCTGACAGCCAGAGGTCAAAGGTCAGTGTGTACACGGTCTGAAATACTCGCCCACGGGATCTTGTTCTCCTTCCCGCATTCAGACTCATCATGGCATCACTTGAGGGCTTCAGTCCTGGTTGATTTTTTTTTAAATAAGAAGAAATTGAACTGCTGCCTCAAACAGGCACTTGTTGGAAACCTCAGCGTCTTAACACTCAAATCGTCTCCTCCATCGAGCGTTTCATTGAAATACAATTCGTTTCTCTCCTTTTTATCTTCACGTAAAGCACTCCTTTTCACGATTGTGATGTCTGAACTTTCAAACCAAACCAAAGCAATCCTTGAGATTTGTTTCCACCTGGATTGTGCAAACAATTAAAAAAAAAAAAATCTTACTGAATATTCGAAGCTGAAAAAGAGCATGGTGACATCCGGCTTAAAATACATTAAGATGAATGTCTTCTATTCCCACACAATCGAACAATTAATAGGAATCGGCACTTAAGTCACAAAAAAAAAGATGCCAAATCTGAAAATATCCGCTGGATCCGATCATATGATGTAACCACACCAGATACATATTTAGATACATTTTTCACAAGCTAAATATGACTCATGAAATGTTGGCTGACATCATGAACAGATCTATCTCTATATCTAGAATGTTGAATGGAGGATCATGACCAGAATTTATGCATTCATCAAAATGGGCAAAAAATAAAAGACATTATTATTATCATCATAATGTCTATTGTCAAATGCGAATCAAGTGTCAGAATGAGTAAGACAAGATGACGGGAAGAACTATGTGGCACTTATTTTCAGTTTTCCCTGCCGCTCCTCCTTCTCTGCTGGTGGTTCCTCCTTTTCAGTACCTGCCTGATCTCAACCCGGCACACGCCGAGAGTCAATAGAAGTTAACAAGTCCTCTAAACTTTCCTACTCCTTTTGTCAAACTACGGGCACAAAGGAAGGCGAGAATAATACGCTTTGAAGTATCTGAAAACCTGAAGAATGCCGGCCAAGTAGATTTAAAGTAGCTGGTGATTTCCAAAACCTGGTCTGAAAGGGAAGAATGGAAAAGGATGAGGATTTATGGATAAATTATACAGTGGATTTGTCAGTTAAAATATCGGAACTGTCTGGAGGACAAAGCCACATGCTGAGGATTAATGGTCCCTCTGGACCTTTGATTCTGCACCCTCTTTTCTCTGCCCTTGACAAATTGGATTTTGGGGATGGGAAGGTCGCCTGGCCCTTTGTGTCTCTTGACCGTTTTGGAGCAATTCATTATCCGGCTGGGGTGAGGGAAAGTCTCCATGTGACCAGGCCGGCCCGTTTTCCCTGCTCCTCACAGCTGCTGGGAGAGCCCAACTCTCTCACACACACTCACCCGCATCCTGAGCGAGAGGTCGAGGGGTGTGTGTGTGTGTGTGTGTGTGTGTGTGGAGGGGGTATAGTGGAGGGGGGGTGTTACCTTGCCTGCACCACCATCACTAGAAAAGCCGGAGAGCATAACGCCACCGCGTCACTTCGAGGGCGGATATCGGCCGGTCCTCATCCTCTCTCCTCCTCTTCCTCCTCCTCCTCCTCTTCCTCTTCCTCCTCCCGCTGCGCCCCGTCTTACCCGCGCTCTCCCCCCTTCGGTCTCCATCAGCCTTCATGGTTCTGATCTCCCCCCACGCCATGCAAGCCACCCGGGCGTCCACCACCGTCAGCGTGTTCGCGGACTGCGGAATCCCGGCCGGGCTCCGGATAGGACCGGTACCGGGCATCTTTAAACTGGGGAAGTACCTGTCGGACCGGAAAGAAGTTGGAGCCAAGAAAAAGGTAAAGTTCAGTGGACTTTATATTTCAAATTTTAATCATTCTAATTATTTTTTTCGTTTCATTTTAAAGGCATTTTCTTATGGATCCCGATTATTAAATAATCCATAAGCGTCCCCTCTGTGAATTAAATCAAGTCGATTAATTAAAGGAATCAGACACACCCCAAAGCAATTGGAAAAAATGTTTTTTTTTTTTGCATGCATTATTTATACGAAGAAATAAGTAAAATTAAGTATGTGAGCGGTTTAAAGCGGGATTCTTAGCGGTGCACCGCCAGGCCTTCTGTTCCTCCCCGTGCGTCCTGTCACACTGGGATAAACCGGGTTGTGTTTGCGGCCAGCTTGTCAGTCTATGCTTCTAGTTAACCGGCCTAATGGGCGAGCAGCCATTCGAGGGGACCCCCACCATCACCCCTTACACTTCACTGCCTGGCGGGCCTGTAATCCCGACGAACCGTTTAATCTGAATGAAATCTGGCCACGGAAAGATGCCGCTCAAAGGTCGGGGCGGCACTGAGGATGAGGGATGACACCGGCAATTATTATTATTATCATAATTATGACAGAAATAATCAAATGGATTATTGAGATTGGGATAATTCTGCATTTTAAAGGGAATAATAACAATAATTGGCAAGTGCATTTTTAGGGTTATTTGTTGAAACAATTGACAGCCATGAGAGTGTTTTCTCCAGAGTCCTGTTATTGCCGCGGCTGTCAGCGGGTGTGATTGATGCGTCTAAATGCGTGGCCCCCGGGGCCGCCGGCGATCATCAGGTGCAATCTCCGTGTCAAATGTCACGCCTCGATCTTTAATGTCTCTTGAACACTTTAGAAACGCTCTGACACTCCTCAAATTCGTTTCCCATATCAAGTCAATTAGGCCCGTGAGCCGTTCGCTTTAGTAAATGAGCAGCAGAGCGGATAAAGACGCATTAAGCGCGTCCCACCCGACAGTAAACGCACCATCCTGAGGAGGAATATTAATCAAAACGCTATTTGTAAAAGAAAAAAAAAATGATCACGTCGACTGATTATTTTCATTCAACGAAATTAAAAAAAGATATATATATATATGGACGTATTTCAGATCCGGCTGGTTCGGGGGGAATTCGTGGATGAGTCCGGCTGCGCCGTGCCAGATTGGATCGGCTTCATCCGCGCCGCCAGGAATTGCCAGGAGCAAAACCTGGAGGCGGTATCGGATTTACCTGGTGGACAGGTGAGTGTTCAGCACCCCCTCCTCCCCTCACCCGCCACCAACATTCGGACACTTAAAGCTGATCATCCGATTTTTTCTTCTGCAGATTTTCTACCGGGTGCTGAGAGAAATCCCTGCAGGCGAGGAGCTCAGTGTTTGGTATTCCAACCCACTGGCACAGTGGTACGACATCCCCGTCACGGCCACCCCCACCCACGACGAGAGAGGTATTTTGGCGTCCGCCATTCATTATTTGATTGATAATGTTCCGTTTAAAAAAAAACAACCAGAAAGTACAAGCCAGGGATGTTCTGGCTGGAGATCAAACTCCATTCGGGTTATTTTTTATTTTTTTATTAGTTGTTGATCAGCTGTGCCTCCCGGCTCCGGGCCTGCAGAAACTATAGAGGGGCCTGAGAGGGTCATCGACATGTTGAGGGCCCATCACTGCTCAGTTTAATGGATGCCAATAACTCCGACCGGCTGAGACGTGGAAATCAATTGCGTGTCGTTTGTGTTTTGACCAGGAGCCTCTCTTTAACCCCACCCATATATATATATATATATATATATATATAAAAGATCTATTAATAGTTAAAGTCACTGCTTTGACAACCAGATCTCCCTGTGTGGAAAAAAAACAATTAAAAGATGTAATCAGGAATATGGACAAAATTGCGATATAATAATTACATTTCCTATAATAATTACCACCAGGTCACCCCCCCTTCTTTTTTTAATTTACTGCCTTAAAACCGACGCTACAGTGATGGTTTTACGTACAAAAGGATTAATCTTAATCTCGTTTGCGCACAACACCCGCTCGACAGGAGCTAATCCGGTTAAAGGAAATAATCATTAAAGATTATTTTTAACAGATACTGGAGTGGGAATTCCTTCAATCGGCGACGATTCGGAGGGGATCAAGGGATGTGCGATCATTTTAAGCGAACCGGTGAACGCCTGACAAAAAATACAATAATCAGCCAAATAATCGTCTGAAATAAAGCAATTATTTTACTGAATAGGCCGCAACACGAAGAAAAGCTTGAAATGAATCAATGGTTTGTTTGGGGGAGGGGTTACTACGGTGAAATAAACTAATTACGATGCTTGAAACGGAATAATAATGATGATAATAATAATAAAAATAATAAAAAGCTATCAGACGCTCTTCTGCGGGGATGAAAAGGAGAGGCTGGTGATTCAGTTGCGAGACTGGGGTTAACAAATGTCACCCTGTCATTAATATTCATGTATTCAAAAGCAAATAAATTCAAAAACAAGTGCTTCACGGTAAATTAGCTGGGTGCGTTAAGGTATTGTGGTCCGATGAATACTAACTTTTATGTGGGCTGTATATTGCCGTGCTTCCCCGGCCCAGCACGCCGTGCACGCTCCCGGACATACGCTCGCTCCCATTATGAGGCGTCAACAGATGGACCGGCGTCATTGTTTCGGCGGACTTGCGATTTCAAGCCGCAGCTGCTGTCACTTCCACGGGAAAGAGCGCACGGAGGCGAAAGTCGCGCATTCAGAACGCCACTCTCGGAGCGCCAGATTGGGGCAGGGCGTTTGCTCTTTTGATGGGAGGTCGTAAACAATGAAGATTACAAAATCATTACATCTGTATTAACCTCTGAGAGCTCGACTGGGAGGCGTTATTGCGTCTCGCTGTGTCTGTTACGATTTGGCACCAAGAAGCACCGTGACACCCAATATGTCAATAGGGCAAATTCGATTTGAAATCATTTGTGAACAATTAAATATATAGAGAGATATATTGCCACCGAATGATCCGTTTTAAATGCGAGGCCAGTGATCCGGGCTCGGATTATTAATTGAAATTATCCAGATGTGTGGGGCTGAGCTGCGTAAAAACGTTTTGGCACAAACGGGAAATGGCTCGGTGCGCGCGCACAGGTCTTATCCCCACAGGTGTCCCAACCTGTTATTCGTATGTCTAAATTGAAATGTAAATGGCCATTTTTTAATGCCTTAGAGGCTCTCCAACGGTCTTTAACGCTGTGTGTGTGCGTGTGTGCGCAGGAGAGGAGCGGTACATTTGCTGGTACTGCTGGAGAATATTCAAGTACCCGAACACGCTCAAAGCCCACGTCCACTTCCACTGCGCCCTGAGCAACGGACGGGGGTTCGTGAGCGGCGAGCAGGCCCGGGGCACGGAGACGTTCAGCAGGTCGCCCAAGTCCGGAGACATCCCTAACACCTCCACGTCTCCGAGGAACGGCCACGGCGCCTCCTCCATCTCGGACTCGGGCCGGCGGGCGTCGTCGTCGTCGCCGTTCCTGCACAAAACGGGACTGCCAAAGAAAAGCGCCCCGGAGGACCAGGACCGGGCCCTTGACATGAGCGTTACCTCAGCCAGAAACCAGGGACACCTCCTCGGCCTCGGTGCCGCCTCCACGGTGCTGAGCGGCATGGGCTTCCATCCGGGCGTGCGCTCGGCCTTCAAACCCACCGGCGTCTCCAAAGTCCTGGGCACCGACGCACCGCGGGACGAGGCCGGCGGGAAAGCGAGCGGCCTGGGTTTCGGCAAGCTCATCGGGAACTTGAAGCCGATGCGCAACGCCGGGGACGCCCTGAACGGCGGCGGAAACCACCCGACCAAGTGCGGCGCACCGGCGCTCCTGGACTCCGCGTCTCCGATGGTGCCGTGCGCCAACGCCATCCGCGGATTCCCGCTCCTGCCACACGTGGAGGAGGCGTCGGCCTTCAAACACGTGGAGAGCCGGGTGCACACGGGCCTGTCCCCGTCCCGGTACCCCCAAGTGGCCCCCGGACTGCATTTCGAGCGGTTCTCCCTTCCGCACTTCGACGGCGTGAAGACGACGTACGGCGCAGACTGCAACATCCCGCTGATGCCCTTCACGGTTTATAACGGCGAGCTCCTCTACAGCTCGCCGTACTACCCGCTCAAGTTCCACTTCAGCAACCTCCTCAAGTACCCGGAGTCCGTGTCCTACTTCGGCGCCCCACCGCTGGGTCAAGACCTGGGCTCCATCACCAACATCGACCGGGAGATCGCCATGCACACGCAGCAGCTGTCCGAGATCGCCGCGGAGAAGAACCGGGCCAGGCTGGACTCCGTGCCCGCCGGCGGCGCAGGGAGCGGCGGGGGCGGCGCGGGTGGCGGCGGCTCGGGCAAACCCAAAAAGGGGCATCTGTGTCTGTACTGCGGCAAGTTGTACTCGAGAAAATACGGGCTGAAAATACATATGAGGACTCACACGGGGTACAAGCCGCTCAAATGCAAGGTGTGCTTCCGGCCCTTCGGTGACCCCAGCAACCTCAATAAGCACATCCGGCTGCACGCCGAGGGCAACACGCCGTACCGGTGCGACTTCTGCGGCAAAGTTCTGGTGCGTCGGCGGGACCTGGAGCGCCACGTCAAGTCGCGGCACCCGGGCCAGAGCGTCAAGAAGCTGGACGACAAGGCGGCGGGCCTGTACGAGGACGCGGACGCCAAGAGCGACAACGACAGCGACGTGGACGTGTGTTTCACCGACGACCAGAGCGACCAGGAGTCCACGAAGAACAACGACTGAGGAGACCACCCGCCGCCCCCGCTCCCCGCGGGGGGACCGATCGTTTTATTCTTACCGGCAGAAAGTGTGTCATGTAGTCTTGTACCGAGTCTTGCACCCCCAACATGTATTTTTCTTTTTTTTTTTTTTTTGGCCATTTAGACACCGGAAGTTTAAAACGAACTCCTGCCCACATTCCTTTTCAGAAACGAACACATGAACACAAAAGAATCCCCCTTCATTATGATATATTGAAAATAGTAATAATAATAATAATGATATTAATAAAAAAAACTCCAGGATTGTGCAAATCCCAGTATCTGAGCGGATAAAAAAAACTCAAGGACATTTCGTCAAGGCCTCTCTGCAGAACAAGAAGGGCTTTGAAACGCAACTCTTCTAATCAAATATATATACAGTCTATACGGTCTGATGCAATGACAATATCACACACACACACACACACACACACACACACACCTACTCATTCCCTGAAAAAGAAAAGAGCAGACATTTCCAGTCGTTTAAAAGTTGAGATATTCCCAAGACTGAATGTGAGACGACTTAAAAAAGGGGAAAAAAACAATACATATGGACACGCATAAAAACACATATGCGGGCGCGCACACGCTCACTCAGAGTCGTCTTCTTCCCCGTACTCCCACCCGCACCTCCACGGGCACTGATAAAACCTCTTAAAGATCCAAGAGAGGGCTGTCTATCAAAAGCATCACCTGCAAAGTGAATCTCGTCCTTTTAATTTGAATTTCCTCGTTTTTTTCTTAAAAATGTGTTCGGAATATTGTCAATATTGTTTTTTTAACTGCACTTTATAACACACACACACACACACACACACACACACACACACACACACACACACGATGGGCATTTCGTTGCAACCGAACCGTTGTATGATTAGTGATAATTGAAGTTATTTCTATGACTTTATGAGAGTCCTCCTTGCGCCTGAAGTACATTTCGTACTTGAACTTGCACTTTTGTCGCTGCTCTTTGAGACGCAGCCCGCAGCGCCCAGTTTATTTAAGCATTTTATTTCCAGAGAGAGGAAATGTATTGGTTTCACTTATAGCAGATGTACAAGAAGTGTAAAATATCCTATTTCACATTTCAGTGGAGAAGTGTTGTATACGTTTGTTTATAACTCATTGTCCACAGAGACAATACTTTACTCCTGTCCTTTATGTGTTTGATTTTTCCCCTTTGGAATAAATTTAATTTAAAATATCAAAATCATGTCTTATGTATTTCTTGTCGCTTTCTATTTATGAAAGTGTGTGAAAACCCTCTGCAAAAAATGACATTCGTTCCCCATTTTAAAATTACACATACACACAAATGGAATGAGCGTATAGTTGTTCTGCAAAACGGAATTTTAAAACGGAAACAGATCAAATTCGTTGAAGTAATTAATATTTGCTCGACTATCTCAAGATTGAAACAATTTCGATGGACGCAATCATCTCTTTGCATGATAACAAACCAAAACAACAACAATAATAATAATGATAGTAATGATAGTAATAATAATATCAATGATAATAATAATAATAATCGACATCATCATAATTCTGCAATCAAATAATTTTAAGTTTACTTTTACGTTTACATTTTACGTGTAATTTCAGAATTTCCCATTTTAAAAGGAAAAACAACGAGCTTTCCAAGATCATCTCTCTCTGCATGTTTCATGGAAATACACAATTCAGCCTGCTAATGTGAAGCTGTCCATCTCTGTGGGTCTAATCAATGGCAGACGAATCGATCACCTAATTTTGCTCACACTTGTGTGATTGCTTTACATCTAATTTTAGTGTGTTAATGTTGGTCTACGATCGTTACACAAAAGGTTAATTCCCAACTGATGTGTGTTTTTTTGCGATTATTTCCCTTAGTTTACGAGCAGGCTTGTCACGTGACCCATGGGCGTCGCTAATCATTATCAGAAACCCATTCATCAAATATCATCACAAATAGAAATAATCTTTGAGATTTGGGGGCGTGGAAAATCTTTGTGTGGAGGTATAAATAGATAATAGTGGGTCCAGTGGAGGAGGGAAATATTTGCATGGTATTTAGCGGGCATGGGAATAGTCTTGTGATGTTAACTGACTGTCGAGGAAAAAAAATAAAACGAAACAAAAAAGGACATATGTGGGACAAATGATTGATTTACCTCAAAATCCACTGTTATCACACCTGCCTCATCATTAACAAGCGATTCAAGTTCAACTCACACACATACGCTCACCGTCCGGGTACTTGTTCACTGAGGCCGCCGGAAGATGGATCAAATCATCTCCTCTTCATTTTATTATTGATCTGTCAAAGAGAAGGAACCTTTTATTAGAAGATCAATGATAACAAATTATAACAAAATGGGTATTATCCATGTGAATAATAATAATAATAATAATAATAATAATAAAAATAATAATGATAAGAAGAAGAAGAAGAAGAAGAAGAAGAAGAAAAAGATGTCTTATTTATCCATGTATGTGATTTGGAATGGACAAATATGTGATGGATTCCAGCAGACTGGCCATTCTGTCACTGCAGTGGCTGCTTTTCACTGTTATCCTGCTTGAATGAACCATCAGCCTCCCTCCGCTTCATTCTTCTTTGTGTGAGAGAGAAACCATCTCCAGCCATTTTTCTTTTTCGGCATTCCAGTGCGTGCGTGTGTGTTTGTGTGTGTGTGTGTGTGTAGTGAATAACATGATGTTGGCAACCCTGAAATATCCATCCAGTATTTCAATTTTGCTCCAATACTTAACTCCTTATGTCATTGTAAATGAGTGAAAATGCAAATGAGGGCTGTTGCAGAGTATGAGGTGTATTTTGCTCAGAAAGAAAATGGTGCTTTAAACTGACCGCTGGTGAGCGACAGTCTCTTCTGATGGATACAAAGGTAGAACAGAATGGTGTGACCTTGATGTGGGCCTAAAAATATGCTGCATTGTGTGCCATAATATCTATTCCGGATTCAGTACATTGACATGTTGATTCAACACTTCAACTCAGCTTCAACCCAATATATTAAGACAGTGAAACGCATTTACTGTGTGTGTGTCATTTTTATTTGCATAGTGCGATGGCTTTCTGGGTTGTGCACATGCACTGAGACTGACTCATCTTTGCCACAAATGTGTCTTTTGGTTTACTATTGATTCACTTGATGAAGAATATCTTTACTTTACAAAAGTGTCTTTAACGTTGTCATTTTACACAAGCTATTAAAGAACGGATAGTGCACAAACACTGTGAGGAACAAACAAAGCACAAATTGCATTATTTGAAAGAACCAGAATAAATTGGCACAGAGATGAGGGGATTCATTAAACTGAGCTGACTTTAAGGAAGACAAATAGCCATTACATCAGATTGTGAGATGATAATGTATATTTCAGAACTGCTGAAATGCCCATGTGGTGCAATGAAAGATTCCTTGGTGCAGATCCTCTCTAGCCTGCGTGTTGTGAGGCAATGTGAGGCACTGTGTACATCAAAACCTGACAATGATTCATCCTGACATGCTTTCTAATGAAGAGTATTCTAGTAATAAGTTGGATCAAAAAGGCTAATATCATGTTATTCCTTCTCTTCATAATCTTATGTTGGAATGAAATGATGCTACCATTCTAACCAGCGACTGTATGACATGCACATGCAGCTTTTACTGGTTAGAGATACCTGTCATGAAATTGTGACATGCATTGAGAGAGACAACATTTTGAAATGTGTATGCCCCCAACCCACTGAAATGCTTTGAGAAAATGCATCTAAAATATTCTAGAATTAAGATTTTTTTCATCTCACAAGCTCAGGAGGAACACACATTTTACTTAATGGGAGGCTTTAGTTTTTCACATGAGATATGTGTCTGATAATACTGGACCGGGATTGGCCAATTTGAAGCGGACCTCAATCATTTAGCTGCAATAACAAAAATAATAAAAAAGAAAAAAATATGGAATAAAACATACATAATAATCATATAAAAGTCTTTCTTTTACCTGCAGAAGTCCATCAAAGGTGTTTTTATATGTGACGTCCCTCCTGCAGGTTGGATAGAAGTATAACATGGGAACATATCATCACAATCAACTCCACAGAACAATTATTAAATTATTGTATTTCACAGGAAAATAACTGTCTCTTAAAAACAGTGCTTAGTTTCTATTAACCCACATAATTGGGATGTGAGAAAATTTAGAATTCACTGTACGTGCACATCCTGCAGTTGCAGGCAGTTTATAATTTGGCATTGGGACCTGGCATATTTACATTAAATCAAAATTAACAAATAATAACAAACAATAACAAACAATAGCAACTGATGTAAAATTGTGCACTGACTAAAGGATAGAAGCTGACTTTTTGGTTCTTTCAGCTTTTCCCTTCAGGAGTTGCCACAGTGAATCAACCTTCTCCATCTGACCCTGTTCTCTGTATCTTCCTCTCTCACACCAACTACCTTCATATCCTCTCTCACTATGTCCATAAATCTTCCTCGAGACCTCCTGCCTGGCAGCTCTAATTCCAGCATTTGTCTACCAACATGTTCACTATCCCTCCTTGTACATTAGCAAACCATCTCAGTCTGACTTCTCTGACCGTCTCCGAAACATCTAACATGTGCTGTTCCTCTGATAGACTCATTCCTGATCCTATCCATCCTGGTCACTCCCAAAGAGAACCTCACCATCTTCATCCCTACAACCTCCAGCGCTGCCACCTGTCTTTTCGTCATTGTCACTGTTTCTAGACCGTACAGCATCATTGGTCTCACCACTGTCTTGTACACTTTTCCTGCTTGAACCTGTTTCTTTACCCCAAAGGATAGAATCTAATGAAGTGCCATATTCATAGTGTTTGTTTAGAATTTTGGATACCTTCAGTTGTTGAAAACTGATGTTGGGACAACCTTTGCTTGCTTAACCATATCATAAAGTGTGATGAGGGATAAACTAAACATTATGTTTCGTGTTGATCAGTTTTGATAGATTTTAACTTAGATTGATCCTGAACTGTAATTGCCATGGCTCCAAATCACTGCTTTGAATCATTATTGCTTAAATAATTCATTTACTTCTCTTTCTCTTTCTTTTGCTTTTGGTACTCCTCTCATTGGGTGACCACAGCCATTTACCTGGCTTTGCCGAACCCTCTTTTCTGCATCCTTTTCTCTATCACCAACCTCTTTCAGTACATCCATAGATCTCCTCTTCGGTCTTCCTCTGGGCATCCTGGCTGGTAGTCCCAACTTCAGCATCCTTATACCAATAAATTTATCATCCCTCCTCTGAAATATAACCATTTCAGTCTGGCCTCTCTGATGTTATCTCCAAATATCCAACATGCGGTGTCTTCTCTGATAGACTTGTTCCCGATCCTATCCATTCTCGTCAGTGTCAAAGAGAACCTCATCATCATCTTTGCTACCTCCAGCTGTTTCCTGTCTTTTCCTCAGAGCCACTGTCTCTAAACCAAACATTACGCATCTCACCACTGTCTTGAAGACTTTCCTTTTTATTCTGGCTCATTCCCTGTAGTGGCACATCACACCTGACCTGCTTGAACATGTTTCTTCACCTCTTTTCTAACCCCTCCATCACTCTGGGCTGTTGACCCCAAGTACTTATATTCTCCACCTTCTTTATTTCTGCCTCTCACTGCCACCTTGAACACCTCTGTCACGCCTACAGCACATCTCACCACTGTCTTTATCGTACAGTGTCACGGCTCCTCTCTTGGTACCCTGTCATATGCTTTCTTTAGCTTCACAAAGGCACAATTTAGCTCCTTTTCTATCAACATTTGCCTTTTTTTGGTATGAAACCTTACTACCACTCACAAATGCTTACATCTGCAACTTGTTTAGATTCCACTACCCTTTCCCACATATTTCATTGTATGGCTCATCAACTTTGTTCCTCTATAGTTATTTATTTCTTAAACATTTTATTTTTTCCTACATTTATTATTTTTAATATATTGCCAGCTTACGTTCAATGGGAGTGAGTCAAGTATCTGTGACCTCCTGAAGTTGCACATCTTCTATCCCCTTAAATCTTTTTAGTGCGAGACATGTGGTTTGGGTGAGAGTTGTTCACCTCGAAGTACCTGGAGAGAAAGTAGCTGTTATGAGCAATAAGTGCCAAAGATATCTCTATAGGTACCTGATACCGCTGAGATCTGGCTCAATTTAACTTCTGTCTATTTGGTTTCAGTGGATTTAAGTGGAAGCTTTGAGTCTGTCCAAGATGAAAATGGCCTTTTCCCCCCATAACAATTGCCCAACGTGGATATGTTGAGGTCTTCCATTAGTGAGGGCAAACGGGAAGGTGAGGCTAAGAGAGAATCAAGCGGGTGCTGGGAAGGATACATCTAAGCAGAGCAACTCTTATTAATTCATGGTTTGATCCCATGTTCACCTTCACTTTTACAAGCTTTGGACGACATTTGAAAGAATGAGACTGCAGGTCCATGAGATGAAATTAGATTTCACCACAGTATTAATGACCTCAGCACTTGTGGTCAAGGAGCTCTGTAATCAAGTACTGAAGCTGGCATCGATGCAAGGTACAATCTATAAAGAAAGATGCTCTTTACATCTGAATGTGTGTTTGTGTGTGTGTGTGTGTGTGTGTGTGTGTCGGGGGGGGGGTGTCATTGTCTTTCATGACAGCTCCGTTTTTATTTCATGGTATACAGTGTGAAACAAAACAAGAAAAGGCCAGTGTGGTGACTGCATGAGCATTCTACAAAAATACACACCAAACATCTATTATCGGTATTATTTGCCATAAATGGGCACAGTGATTTAATCACAGCAATTATTGTAATTAACTACCAAGTGTTTTCACTCTCAGCAGGGAAGCAGCTTCAGTGAGCTGGAGACAACTGCCCCTTTATGTGTCTCCCCCTGTGGGTTCACTGTACCCTGTATTATATTGCGTCCCATGTGTACAATGCTCAGGGCCCCACATCACCCTGGAGTGGATCCAGACACTGTTGCATTCACACTCAGTTCACTGTCTCACACCAACACCCTGCTTGCTCGTCCCCTCCCCTTAGCGTTTTCAATCAATTAGTGCCGTTCATTAGTGAGGACTTGGAAAAAAAAAAAGTTTGACTGAGAGAATTTGACTCACCACACCAAGGCCAACTTGTCTCACAGTCGCCTGCCAGGCTATGGATGAGAGGTGTTTAGAATAGCACATGTTTTAAATGTGTGTTATACCGTTGTATTAGTGTGTATCTGGTATCTGGCATAAATGTTTGATTTACAGTAACAATCCATTTGGAATGGACTTACCTTCCTTTAAGACTTATGAGCATCATTAGAATAGGCTACAAACAAAGCTTTATGAAAATGTGCTCCACTACAGTACATGAGCCAGTCAACAGTTGTTATAATTACTGAATAATGGAAAAAAGTATGGTTATAGCAAAGACACACAACCTGTGATCTTTAAACAGTTATGCTGACCTTGATATATTTTATGATGGGGCTTCAGAGACAAGCAACCTTATAGGTTTTTTTGCTTTTTTACTGAGTTTGAGGATTGACCAAAAAGGTAAGTGCCCTGCCAAGTTGAAAAAAAGAACTGATGAATTGATGAAAAGGATTTTTCATCAACAAATTAATTCAAGTGCATCTGTTCAGAGGAGTCCCGCGAAGATAAAGATTTGGATGTCTCTTCAAACATTATTTGCCACATACGTGACCTTTGGAGATATGGACAGGGAATGCTTGTTCTCTTTGGAAAACTGCACATTGTGAAACTGCATATGTAAGTTCTGTAATCATTTTTTTCAGTGACATTATTTATTAGTAAAACTTATATTGGATAATAATAATTTTACCATTAATACCACAATGTAGAGATCTTGGCCTTTCACCACTAAATGTGAAATAAAGTCACTAAATGATAAGAGAAATGAAAAGTCTAATTTTTGTATAATGAATAGAGGTTAAGACCCGAGAACATTAAAAACACTAAACCTCATTGTATATGAGGTGCTATAAACCTCATTGTACATTCCAATTATTTTCTCAGACCACTGAAGTACAACAGTGCTTGTCTGTCGGAGTTGCTTGTACTTTGGGTTAAAACATCCACTTTCTGTTTGTCACAGAAATTCACGCTTGTGTATCCTGGAAGAATGATCCGTGCACTTTCCAGCTTTCGGATGAATGGTCGCGATATTAAATTCCAGCATCAATTATTTCTAGCAGTCGAATGATGAGCCTGGGTCAGAATGTTTTCTCTTGGAAAATACAGTAAATATCTAGCACATATGTTTCCCTCAAAACTTTCACAATGCTTTCATTTTATCCAGATGACAGTGTCAAACTCTTTTTCATGAACATTTGAGTTTTATTCAAATGTAATCAGTGGGTTTATATTTGTCGTTTATAATGAATAGTCTCCACAGTGACTGGTTTAAGAAATGGCCATGACATTTGAAACAATCCTTCATGTAACAATAAATTGAAATAATCTTTGCGTCTTCATGACCGAGCATCCTTTTTTAAAGGAAAAAAAAGTCATTAATGAAATAAATTTGGTTATGATCAGCTGTTCATCTTACGGTCCACAGAATGTGAAAAATGACAAAAATATCACCATGGTAATCGTTACTATCATTTAATCAAAGGTTATATCGCTTCAAAGGTCATTTCCAATTGATTAGTTTAGAACAACAGACACTGTTCACACCAGTATACCCAAATTTCAAAAGATAGAAGACAAGCATATTGGCAAATTTTTGTCCTTCTGTTTAGGCATCTTTTTTCCTTTCCTTTTACAGATGTTGGACTTTATGGAACTTGTACATTTTGAAGGAGGGACAGAAGTTGCTTTTCTAAGTGTTTAAAGATTCTGACCAGCTGTTGTGTGGGCCATAGAGTCACCTCCAAGACATTTCCCTTCTTTCGAGACCTTCCTGTGGAAGAAAGACAATTCAACTGCAGACTCAGTCCTCCTCTGTGGATTCATTTTGTTGTACCTCTCCATTTTTGTCTCCAGCTCTAATTGTCTGGTTCCAAGCTACACTTCCTGTCAAATACCTTTGAATTACTGATAATTGTATATTTTAGTTGTAAAATCATCACCGGTCAGGCATTTAAGGAATGTTCGTTTTTGCTTTTTAAATGTACTGAGCGTAATCGTAACTGCATTGTCGAATACTATCATTCTTTCTTGTGTTATATTTCCCAAATCACGCGGAGAGATGTGCAAACCTCAGCTGACGGTGCCAGTTGACTTACTTGATGAAATGGAGAGTCTGTGACAGAGAGGCAGTGAAAGTGCTTTATTTTCCACCCTGTTCTACATCTGGGAGAGTCAAACCTCGGCTGCTTCTCTGCTGTGGACTGGAAGATAACAGCAGGTAGAGTCAACAAGCGCGGCCATCTCTTTCAGACATGGCTGAAAGAGATGGAACAAATAACATCACGTGCACATAACATGCAAGAGGCATGACAGAAGAGACTGGCACTGACACTACCACAGCTGGCAGCCTGTTTTCCTAGAGCAGGTAAACCAGGTAGAGTAAAAACACACAGCTGGTTTTGCAGAACGACAAGGAAAGAATGAAATGCAAGTACACATGAAAGAAGCCACAAAGAAATATGATGAGAAACTGTAATCAATGTTGGCGTAGATCACTGCAGGCAGGTCAAGAGAAGGACATCGCATGTAATAGGACAGAAAGATGGTCAGCTGTGCATGTGAATCATTGTATCTATTTGCTCCCAAACCAAAACAAACTGGTTTTCTTTTCAAGGGGAGATTTAAGGAATACACAGTGGCAGCGCACCGTGACTTTTTAGGTTTCAGGGTCTTTCTTATAAACAAATAGGACAGGTGAACAGACAGGGCTGAAAGGGAACAGAAATAGCGGGAGTAATAAGTTGCCAGGTTCAGCTCGGAAGGGTGAACAGGCAGAAGATGGATGGGTAGAGACCGCGGCTTCAACCTCGGTCGCATGCGTCCCCGGTTAATCCCTGGTCTGTCAGTTGTGATAGCAGCAGGTAGAGGGCTGAGACTGTGGCACACCAGCTGTGGCCCACTGGTACTCTATCCTCCTCCTTCCCTCCACCACCTCTGCATCACATACACATGCTAAACAGGCCACTGTTTCCACAGCCTTCCACATTCAGCTGCAAATGAGCCCACTTTGGGCCCCAGCCCTGTTTGATGTCATGAATAATGAGGACGAATTCTCATTTGTGCATGTTTTCTGAAAACTACAATGCCCATTGTCAAGTTTGACTACATCAAGCAGTCAGGTCTGTGAGCTCAGGAGTCTATTTTTCTTAACTTTAAAGACATATACGATTAAAATCGGAATAGAACCTTATGGATTAACAAATAAGATAAACTGATTATTTTTCCAAAACTGCCTGAGGTACAGTTATCTGCTGAGAATGTTATTACATTCATTGCAATCCTTTCATTCATCCAGACAATTCATCCTGGCAATCCTCCTGTTGAAGATGGACATCTACCGGACCAAACAGGAATTTAAGGGTCCTTGTCTGCTGTCAGAATTTAAGGCAGACCCGACCTCAGACTATCACTTCTGGGGCTAATTGCGGTCACTTCCTGCACTTACTGTGCCGCCCACAGCAGCGCCCGGCACATTTCAGAAGCTTTTCTTATCTTTGTTTTCTATTGAAATACATGGAAATGTAATTTTTAATGTAAAAAGCATCCATTTGTTCAGAGTGGGTGCAGAATGAGAGCAGGTCATTCTTATTTGGAAGGCCAGAAATGACATTGAGATTTTCAACATGAACACAGAGTGGAAGTTACAAAGTGCAGAGTTAATGCACCTGTGCTTTATTAAGGTAGTCAGTCGTCACCAGCACAGTTTAATCTATAAAATCTTGTAATTTGTGATATTGACACAAAGAGAAAGAATACAAATCATCCACCTTTTCTAAAGTTGTCAGTGGGACGTTGAGCTGTACCGAGGACGGACAAAATCACACTGCAGCTGGAACAAAGCACAACCAGACCCAATGAGAGGTTGGTACAAGTAGTATTTGGAAGAGAAAACAAAACAAAACAAAACAAAACAAAACAAAACAAAGCAAAACGCAAAGACCTCTCTTGTGAAGCGGTACCTTTGTGGCCTTCACTGATGCCAACATACAACACAATGTATAACTACAGCGTTCCCCGCCAATGGCAAGTTGCGAGGAAAGGATTTTTCTCACTTGCAACAATTGAATATATTGAATACATGATCAGGCGCTTATGTGTGAAAGTCTCATTTTATAGGAGGCAAGTTTTTTCTCTCAAAAGAGCCAAACTCAAAACAAACAACTGAGATGCAGGAGAGGAATACAAAAGTGACTGATATCGTAATAATGCAAGGGGAATACTCACCTTTATGGAGAAAATAAATGGGGTTTGGAGGAATTCTTTGTGTGACGCTGATCTTCCTTATTTTTGAGTATTTGTTTTACATTTTGAAACTCCTATCAGTGTAGAACATTTTGCACTTATAGGAGTGTTTAGACCTAAATTGCATTGAAAATGGTCATTTCAAAGGGTCTTCAATATTTACTTTTACAACAGCACAATGATGCAGTAAAAGTAGCAGGTCTGGCCTTCATTGACAAGCTGGCATTTTAAATGGTGGATTCAATTGAAGCCCCCGGGGAGTGAAAAGCTACAATTGAATGGCAGTCTATCGGGAACTAACAGTTAACTAGTCAGTTTATCCATCTTGCTGATGTTGCTGTGGTTTGACTCTTTCAAGGCTTCAAGGCCTATATCATATTTGCATTGGGAGCTGAGAGGAGATGTTTTTGGTGCTCAACATGAAGGAGCTCTGTAGCTGGAAAAGCTCTCTACGTATAAGTTGTGTCAGCTACTAAACAAATGTTGAAAGTGGTTGATTGATTTCTCCATTACGCTCAGCCTACTAAACAACCAGGCGACTGCTAATGCACTTGTCATTATCATGTTACTGGACACAGTCTCTGAGGGAAAAGCTTGCTCAACAATACCAAGGACACACATGGCTGTTAAATATGTATAGATGTGACTTGAATCCAAAGCAAAATTTTATCTTTATCCTTCATTCATTATCTACTGCTTTGCCTACACTCAGGGTCAGGGGGATGGAGAGTCTTGTTTGGTTTCCAGTCATTGGTAGGGACACATATAGAGACAAACAGCCATTCGCTCTCTCATCCACATATCTGGGTAGTTTTGAGTCACCAGTTAACCTTCTATATGTTTTTGGATTGTTGGAGAAAACCCACACAAACATGGGGGAGAACATCCAAACTTGAAACAGAAAGGACCCCTGTTGGAACAAGTGATCTTTTTGCTGTGAGGTGGAAGCACCAACCACTGTGCTACCGTAAATACATTTTTATACCGTATTTCGATGCAAAGAATTTTTTTTTTCAATCTTGTTGAGGTTATGAACTCTGGATATAGTGCCCATGTAGGAGTGGAAGTTTTGTGAACAGATGAGGCTCTGTTTCTGCAAGAAACATTTTGTTAATGATACATGAACATTGCTGCATGGGAATGGATGATTCAGTAATATCGAGGTCACAGAAGAAAATTGTATAGTTTGTATGTTTAATGCTACAGAGCACAGAAGGATAAGTAGGCTGATAATATGCGGCTGTATCTTATTTGCAGTGAAGAACCCCTGAACATGCATTAACTAGTCTTTTGACTGCAACATGTTTAAATGTTTTTAGCTGTTGCTCAATGATTCTTCAATCATCAGGAGTTGTAATTTGCTCAGCCTCCACTTAGGAAATCCTTTTCTGTAGGATCATCCTATATTTCTCTGACTCCTGCAACATTTTGTCATTCTCACATGAATTCTAGTTGCCTCGTTTCAGGCGGCCCTCAAAATCTTTCTCTAGGCGTTGAATGTCTTCTGGGAAGTCAGAGGAAACCTGTAGATGAGATGGATTCAGATTCTTGTTGTGCCTTTAATTCCTGTGTCATTTTATCTGTTTACAGTAAATGGGCTGTGGATTTTTATTGAGACAGATGAACAGGAGAAACTGCTCAGTAGTGTATATTGCAACTTTATGTTTATCTATAAAATTTTACCTTTATTTAGTTTCTAATACCCGTGCGTAATCTGTTGTTTTTTTGTCCCAAAAGCTGTTCAGAGGAATTTGCAACAACAGAAACCCTCATATCTGGCTGTTATTCCAATTGGCCATATCACCGAGTTGGTTTTATAGTTATTATGTTAAAAGTGCATGTTATACATTGACTGCTTTTTAAAATGTCGCTAAGCTGTTCACTCACTCGAGGGAGTTTGTAATTTGGTACCCTTGCTTGAGCTGCAAATCACCGCTGGCGGGCAGTGTGTATTATCAGGGTAGGTTTAGTAAATAGACTGTAATGAACTGAATTGAACTGAACTGAACAGTTTCCCATGAATTATCAAGCCTTTCAATGAATCCTTAATATCTGAAAAAGGACACATATCTTCAATGGGTGTTGCTATTCTTTACAGCTCTAAATTGTATTCTCCAGCAACTGTATGTTGATGTTCAC